>NW_026292745.1:17500-43926 GCF_023091745.1 Budorcas taxicolor
CTGACGCCCCGAGGCAAAGGACAGGAGACCGAAGATCAGGGCCAGAGGCCACACCCAACCCCTGCCTTCCTCCTCACCCTCCCTGATGGGCAGCGGGGGGGGGGGGTGGGGGGGGAGAAGACAAGCGAGGGGCCCCGCGGACAGACCGAGAAGAGCGGACGCGCTCACTGGGAACGCCCGTCCCTCGTCTGGCACGGCTTAGGCTCGGCCCGGGAGAACACGACCACACCACATCGATCCATTGAGCCAAGGTGGAGCGGGGGGAGGCACGGTGAGGACAGTCACCAGAGGGGCCCGCTTTCAGCCTCGCCGGCAACCTCCGTCCCCCCCCACCTCGCCTCAGGCGAGAGCAGCCGACGACCCCGAGAGGAGAACGCCTGACACGTGGCACGGAGCCCACAGGGCGGGGGTCGTCCCAGCCGCCACCAGGTGCCCACAGCGGGGGTGAGGGACGCCCAGGGTAGAAGACCCACGCGCCGCGCCACCCCGCCCCGCCACCCTCGGGTCGCCCAGAGACCGGAGGTGGCACCAAGGGTCGGGTCAGCCAGACGACACCACACAGGAGCCGGCGCACAGGCCCAGGCGGGCGGCTCCAGCGGCAAGGGCCGAACCGGGCACCAGCTGGCGGCCCAGAAACCCAGAGCCCCGCGTGCGTCCAGAGACCCACAGTCCTCGGTGGCAGACACCAAAGGAGACCGTGTCAGCACTTACCTGGTGGCAAAAAAGGCCTATTAAGGGCGACGAAATGACACCAGCCGACAGCGGAGCCCATCTACGACTCGCAGAGAGGGCCCCCGGAACCTTGTCCCGGCCACCTGTCCCCAACGCTGCCCCATAAACACCAGGCCCCGAGCTCTCTTGGGGGCGGGGGGGGTCATCTGGTCGACCGGGAGGGGGGAGGGGGCGCGTGGTGGCCAAAGCGGGGCCGCGGACACCAAGGTGGGGGGGGGGGGGGAGGGGAGCTGGCCGAGGACGCCCTCCCCGCTCCGTCCACCCGGGTAGGGGTACCGGTCCGTCCGAGTCTCCGAACGGGGATTTGGCTTCGATGTGCCAAAGGAAAACAGAAGACAGAACCGTCAGCGAGGCGCTTCCCACGAGACGAGCGGGCCCCGACCAGGGACCGCGCCCGGGGCCCAGACCGTCCCAGACGGGGCATCCAGGACGGCCCGAGCCGGTCCCCACCTCCCGACTGGGATTCAGAGAGTCGGAGAGGGGTGAGCCAAAGTCGCGTCCGACGACCGAGACCCACGAGGGCACGCTGAAGGGTCGAGCGCGCCCTCCCCGGCCACCCGCGGAAGCAGGGTCCGGTCCATCCACGTCTCCGGACCCGTCAGGACTTTGACAGAGAAAAAGCACGTGTGCCGGGAGACGCCTCGGGCGACCGGACCCCACGGGGGGGACCGCACACGCGCCTCCCCCGGTCAACCCTCGGGTCCCCGCCTCCGGAGTGCGACGCGGAAAACACCCCGGGCAGAAGGGACCCGAGGGCCCGGACCCAGGCGCGCCCTCCGGCGACCTCCAAGCCACCGTCTGGGCCGGTCCCCACCTCCGGAGCGGGGCCGAGGGCGAAGCACACGCTCCTGAGGGCGGCCCAGGAGGAGTCCGGACCGCCGAGCCCGAGTCCAGGCGCTCCGGGCAGGGAAGACCCTCTCCCCGCCCACCGCGGCGGCCCGGCCCAGGCAGGGTCCGGGCGGTCCGTCTCCGCGGCCGCAGGGGCACGGGGGCACGGGGAGATGCTGGTCGACCCGGTCAGGCCGCCCCGCAAGCCGGCTCCGGTGCGCCGCGACGGTCACCCTCCTCGGAAACCTAGAGAACCAATCTCCGGCGACAGCGGGACTGTCCCCAGGCCTCGGCGCCACCGGGACTGTCGCCGCCAGCGTCGCCGGTGTCTGAGAGCTCTGCCTCGGGCCCAGAGGCTGAGTCACAATCCTCCTGAAAGGCCTCGCCGAAGCTCCAGAGGGGAGGGACAATATCCAAGCGGCCGCCAGGTGGCTCCCGACAAGCGACTCGAACGTCCCGAGGACGTGTCGCTGTCGCCGGCCGCCGGGGACGCCACCGCGCCGGCCGCCCAGACGCCCGAGCTCGGCCCGGAGCCTCCGCCGCCGAGCGACGCGACGCGACGCGACCCCGGCCGCAGAGGAAGGGAGAGACGCTGGGAAGGGTCTCCTCAGGAGGCTGCCACGGAGGAGACTCACTCCCCCACGCGATTCCGGGGTGCTGGGGGGGACATTCCACGGAGACGCCGGCGGGCGGTGGGGGCTCGGCGGAGAGAGGGGCACCAGCGGCATCGCAGACTCCCCCGGCCCCCCTCCCCCGCAAGAGAGAGAGAGGGAGGGAGGGAGGGAGGGAGGGAGGGAGGGGCCGGCAAAGCGAAACCAGGCGAGCGCTGCTCGGAGAACAAAGCAGGACTTTGGAAAGCAGACACAGACACGCAAGCCCAGGAGCAACAAAGAAAAAGGAGGAGACACACTCGGAACCCCCAACAAGAGAAGACACAACTCAACCTGGGTAGAGACCGCGACAGAGTCCGAAGACCACACACCCGAGCACGCGCCGGTGGGTGGGGAAAGTGCCCTTGAGGTCAGGAGAACATGGATTTCCAAAGAACTGAACTGGCCACAAACACCAGAATGGCAGGCGGGCGGGAGGGCGGGCGGGAGGTCTGGGGTGGCAGGGCTGCAGGAGTGGGGGTTGGGAGGGGCGGGGGTGGGGGGTGGGGGGTGGGGCTGGGGGGCGTGGAGCTGAGGAGGACCGGACCGAGTCAATAGGGATCCACTAAATAAACCCCGTGTTCCAGGACAACAGCCAGTTACATGAATCAATAACTTTTTGAAGTAGATCAGAAAGGAAATGAAACAAAACCACCAGGCAGCAAAGTCAAGTCATAGAACTGCTCCGGCTGCTGAAAAGTCAGAGAGAGGGGGAGGGGGAGGGGGAGGGGGAGGGTGAGGGGAGGGGGAGGGGGAGGGGGAGGGGAGGGGAGGGGAGGGGAGGGGAGGGGAGGGGAGGGGGAGGGGGGCGAGAGAGCGAGAACGCATGCACATGTGCCTAGACGCGTGTCCATATGTATACGCACGCGTATTCGCGTCTATATATACGCGCACACATGGGTATCAACAAACACGTTCGAAGGGCATGCTCACATACACGCATGTGTCTGTGTGCGCACGTGGATGCCTAGGCGTCTCTACTGTGCGTGTATGCTTGCGTGTCTACACGTAGACACAGGCATATATACACAGACGTACACGGATACACACAGGCACGAATACACACGCTCACATGTGCAGAGACGTCGGTATCCATAGACACATACATACAAAGAAAGGCGGACGTGTCAACACATACAGATGCACACGTGTGTGTACGTGTGATGTAGACACACAGGTGTGGGTGCACGTATATGCGTACACGTCCGTGCATGCTTCCCTAGACGCATCTCTCCGCGTGTGTGTATGCACACATGCATACGCACATACGGACACATCCATAGACGTCTACGTCTCGCGTACAGAGGTCCGCACAGACGTGCGAGTGTCTATGTGTCGATATACACACAGGTCTGTAGAAGTAGACATGCGTGCACGTACGCACGTACAGGTGCACGGGTGCGTCTAGAGTGCCTATACGCAGATGCATGGGCATAGATGCGCACACACGTCAACGCATATGCGAACGTGCGTGTGTATACACACACGTCCCTAGAAGTCCGTGTCCATGTGCCTCTGTGCACAGATACCCACGTGTCTGTGTAGATGTGTACGTGCGCGCGTGTGTGAGTATCTATAGGTGTATCTATGTACATATGGATACTCACAGACACACACGGACGGAAACACACATCCGTGTGTGTGTGTGTGTGTGTGTGTGTGTGTGTGTGTGTGTGTGTGGTATATACGGGGAAAGCGCAAGCATATTGCAAAAGGGGCTTTTCTGTCCACAACGGATCAAGGCGTCAGACAACTCAGCCTCCCAAAGGGAAACGACCCCCGATGAGCGAAGTGGGCAGGCAGGCAGGGGGCCCGAGCAGACACCTTCCTTCCAAAGAAAGGGAGAACAGACAGACACCCAGAAGCACAAGGTAGAAAACACATCAGCGGCAGGGCTGGGCTGGGCCGGGCTGGGCTGGGCTGGGGCTGCCGGGGGTGGGGGCGGGCTCACGGAAGCATCCCGGGGCGTCTGTCTGGACAATGATCCTTCTCATTCGGAGGGGAAAGGCCCAGGAGCTGGAATCGCAATCGCGACAGCAAGTTCGACACATCAGAAGACAGTGGCTCCTGATCGATCGAACGCGTCTTTGCTGCCGCTGAGGAACATGTGGGCGGACTCGGAGAGATCACATCTCATCCCCTGGGGCCTCCCAGAGAGAGAAACCACATCCCTAGGGAAAAGAGTCCTGCGATTCCCTCGGAACACTCCACCAAAGAGTCCCCCTTCGACCCAACCCAGCCACTCCACGGAGTGCCCACGGAGGGGACAAAGAAGATACGGACGTGTGTATGTGTGGGATCGACCCCCATACCTAGGTAGACATCCGTACACACAGAAGGAGAGAGCTCTCTGTCTGTGTGCCTACGCCTGTGTCTATTCACTCACACACACACACACACACACACACACACACACACACACACACACACACACACACAGAGGAATGGGACTCAACCACCAGAAGGGAATGAAATCTCACAGTCTGCAGGAACTTGGAGAGACCTTTAGAGGGGATTATGCTCCACGAAATACCTCAGAGCCGTCGTTTCCACGCAGCACCTACCAAACGATGCACCGTGAACACAACAGAACCAAAGAGAAACAGGCTCCTAAGATACCACCACGGAACACGTGAGGGGTGGCCGGAGGAAGGAGCGGGGGACACGGTGGCGGGGGGTGGGGTGGGGGAGAGAATGAGGGAGACGGATGACGCGGCGCCACCTTCCCCTCAGGAAAGCCGTGAGTCGCGGGCACGCCATGACCCCGGATGTCATCTGCCGTGACGCCCAGTGGTGACGGACGGTCCCTCACTAGATGTATCCTGGTGATCGCTGTGTCACGCGCTACACTCGAAACCGTCGTCGGTACAGCTGAAAAGGAACGGGGGAACAAAACACGAAGGGGGAAGAAAAAAAAAAAAAAGGAAAGGAAGCAGGACGGGAGGAAGGAAAGAAGGCGAAAGAAAACGTTGGCAGTCAGTCAGAGGTCCATTTGAGAAGAGTGGGACTCGCGTGTGTGTGTGTGGAGGGGCGGGGAGTGGGGAGGCGGGGAGAGAAACTAGGGTGAGTAGGAGGACGGGGAGCAGGAGGAGGAGAAAGAAAAGGCCTCGAGGGGGAGGGGGAGATCAAGGATCCAAAGAGTGGACAGGACGGTCAGGTGAGCGCCATCGGGAAAGGAAATGAAGCCAACCCACGAACACCCTCCCCACGGTGCTCGCGTTCAGTCCGAGATCAAGCTGTGGGTAGGTAGCACGGTGTCCTCCGGCACACAGGGACACACGGGCCTGCCTGCCTCGGCGTGGGAGTTCAGGATCACCCCGAAAGCTGAAGCCGTTCTGTTCATCCACGGCTGACAAGGACCACGGTCCCACGACATTCCCACATCCTAGCAAACCATCGAAAGACTCTCTCACTCACTCGCCATGAAACACGTAGAGAACAGAAAAGGAGCGACACGATGGTGGCTGGCTGGCTGGCTGGCTGGATTCCCCGTGAGAGTCTGAGGGTGGAACCCATGGACAGAAAAGCATCCGATTCCCTTTGGCCAAGAGTCGGCCTCGCCTTCTGCGCCCGGTGTCTTGCCTGCGTCCGGATGACTCCCTCCCCCACCCCACCCCGCTCCCAGCTTGAAGGTGCTCTCGAGGTCCGGCCGGAACGCTCTCTTCGGAGCGCCCTTCTGAAGGGGAACGTTGTCTTCCGCGTCCTCGCCCTGAGACAGCTTCAGCCCGGCCCTCCCCTCCACCCCCGCCTCCCTCTCTCCCCCCTGCTCCTCTTCCTCCTCCTCGGAACCCGTGAGCTCTCCTCGCACCGGCCTCTCGCCCCACACGGTGGCGGTGTCGGCCCAGGTACGCTCAGGCGTCTCCTCCCCGCATCCCAGGGGACCGCCGCTGTCTCTCGACTGCGTCGTCCTGGGACCATGTGTTTCCTGGCCTTTTCTGCGGGTGGGGGAGACCCGGACGGGCCGGGGCCAGGCGGGGGTGTGGGGGAGCCTGCGTGCGGGGGGAAGGGTGGGGGCAGGGAGGGGGAGGAGGAGGAGGAGGAGGAGGAACAACGACACAACTCCCCAGTGCCAGTGTGTGCCTGTGGCCCGGGAAACAGAGGACGCACCGGGCTGGCTCCGAAAAGGGGATCGGTCATGAGATGGGGCACGTTTGTTCTCTGCAGAGGCCCTGCAGATCGAACAGGCAGGGGCAAGAATTGGGCTTCCCGCACTGAGAACCGTTCACCCATCGTGGAAACAGGCGTCTGTCACACCGGGGCTTCGGCTCTCGGTGCGATGTCCACAAGCCGTAGCCACCGAAACGTGCGCACGCTGGAGCCGCCGCCGTGCAGAGGGAGATCTCATCCGGCTCCTCGTGTCCTTCCAGCGAGTAGGCCGGGATCTCGGGAAGAACAGACATCCAGAGAGTTGCATGAACCTGACCGTCACGCTTTCGGAAGCCAAGGGAAGCAGAAATGAGGTTCACTCGCGTGCGGGTCTGTCTTTCCACGGGGACGAATCCTCTCTTTGAGCCGATGAGGGTTCCGGGGGCCCCGTGGAGCAGAGAGGATAGAGAGTTCCCTCAGCTCCCCTGCTCCTCCCATGCACGCGCACGCTCCCCAACGGTCCTAGGAACAGCCTGCCCCAGAGGAGCGTGCTGGCTGGCCACAACCCACCTCCACGGAGACGGAGACGGCAGTGTCCGTCCGCGTCAGTCATCCTCGTCCAGAGTCCCCGGGCCGTGTGCCCTCGCCTTCACGCCTGGCACCGTCCGTTCTGTAGGTTTGTGTCGAACCTGCCCGGAGCCCTGTGGCATCGTCCCGGATCAGGGGTTCGGTGGAAAACACCCCGTCCCCCCGCCTCATCGGCAGGTGGATCCTTCACCACTGGACCACCAGCCAGGGAGGTCCCCTCACAGCCTTCGAAAAGCATCTACCCTGAAACATTCCATGTCGTCCTCCAAAATCACTGGACCATCACGACTGAAATGAAGGAAACTATGTGAGTTCAAGAATGTCTTCACTCCTCAGTGCTTCTTGCTTTAGAACCACGAAGGCATCTCTCTCTCTCTCTCTCTCTCTCTCTCTCTCTCACACACACACACACACACACACACACACCACACACACAGAGGGGGGCTCATCGTCCAAAAGAAACCAACTGTTGTGTGTATCCATCCCCCTTGTCGTGGCCGTTGTGCCATCGCTAGTCAAAGAAGCTGATCTCATGTGGAATCCGATGTCTTCTTCTCTAGGACACTTCAAGAAGCAGCAAGGGTGCCTGCCGGTTTGTGAGAAACGAAGGTCAACCCGTCACGATGCGATCCCTTTTCCGGGCCTGATCGTTCAGAAACTCTCCCATCCCAAGCGGGGGACGTCAGGATATCCATCTCGAGTTTGGGACTGGGGCTTCCCCCGGCGGCTCCGTAGGAAACCGTCCCGTGCCCACGCAGGAAACACGGGTTTCATCCCCGGCCCGGGAAGATCCCACGTGCTACAGAGCCACGAAGCCCATAGGCCTCGCCGATGGAATCTGTGCTCTCGATCCTGGCCACTGCGAGCGCTGAGCCCACACCCAGCAGCCACCGAAGCCCACGTGCCCCAGTGCCCACGCTCCCCAAGAGGAACCACAGCCACGAGAAGCCCAGACACACAGGCGCAGAGCGGCCCCCTCCTCCACGGAGAGAGAACGGCTCGCACAGCAGTGAAGACACAGCACACCCCCACAGAAGTCAAAGACATCCCGTGATTGGAAAGCAATACGGGGTCTAGGGTGGGATGCCGTCGGCCAATACCTCGTCCTATCCCTCGGGAAGCTCGCTGACTCTGCGGTCGATGAGATCGAGAAACCGCAGCTCACCGTGCCATCGGAAGGGTGGGAAGCTCTCCCTACAGTGCGGAGAGCCCAGTGGAGACGTGACCCGTGGGGACCGTGAGCATGCCCGTTCTCGTGAAGAAGTCCTTCCCAGTCCGGGCTCTGGAGATCGGCCCACGCGGACCTGCAGACAGTGGACCGCCATCCCTCTCGGGGCTCCCTGCAGGCTCGCGGGTCCGGGCGTGCTGTGCCCCCAGCATCTGCTCGCCTCTTCTGGGCCCGTCTCCCCCATTGTGCTCCACTCGCTTTGAATCCTTCTCCCCTCTCGTCTGACGTGTTTTCTTTCCTGTTCGACTCTTTCTGGCTCCCCAGGCACCACTTCGCATCGTTCTTCTCTTCTCATCGCACTCGTCTCGTGGAAAGAATTCCACGTATCTCTGCTCTGTGCCCCAAGGAGTCTGGCATCGCTCCATTCATCTGGGGATCGACTGGCACCCGGGCAACCCCGGCCCACGAAAACCCTGGTTCTGTGTGGAGGGAACGACTTGCCGACGACCGCAGGGGGCTTGTGGACGACGTGGAAAGCTGGCACCGGGGAGTCGTCCTGCGGACACACTCTCGGGCACCATCGCGTCCGCGGGAGCGTTTGGGTTGTCGTCGCGGTCGCCGCCGTATTCCCTAAGACGTGTGCGGTCGCACTGGATGCCAACGGCGTCTATCGGAAGAGAAAGGCTCATTCCCCGGATCCCCTCAGAAGGACTTCGAAAAAGAGTCGTGGGCGAGACGTGATCGATCTTTCCTACACTCTCACTTCTGGGGAGACATCTAAAGAAAAGAGACACCGGATCTAACCCTCAGAGAGAGATCTGCGCTCCCACGTCCACGGCAGCATCCGTCACACGGGTCAAGAGAGGGAAACAGCCCGAGTGTCCATCAAGGGAAGAAGAGGGAAAGAAGACACACGATCCAGAGAGAGATCGATCGATAGGTAGACATAGATGTCCCACGGAGCCACAGGAACGAACACATTCTTCTCTGGTGAGAGCATGGATGTGACTTAGGGCGTGATGCCCAATGAATAAGTCAGGTAGAGAAAGAAAAAGACTTTCTCATGCCACTTACATGCCATGATGGCCATCAAAAAAAAAAAGAAAGAAAGAAAGAAAGAAAACAATCATCACAGAGCGGCTGGGGGAGGGAGGCATGGGAAGATATTGCATTGATGGAAGGGGGAGAGAAAAAAAAAAAAAACGACTTCACGGATAAGGTACATCTATACTGCACACGTCACAACGAGCACGGTGATTCTAATGAACAGCATTATTCTTATCGTATGATACTATTCGGAGAAGGCCATGGCGCCCCACTGCAGTCCTCTTGCCCGGAAAATCCCATGGACGGGAGGAGCCTGGTGGGCCGCAGTCCACGGGGGTCGCTCACAGTTGGACGCGACTGAGCGACTTCCCTTCCACTTTTCACTTTCACGCCTTGGAGAAGGACATGGCAACCCGCTGCAGTGTTCTTGCCTGGAGAATCCCAGGGACGGGGGTGCCCGGTGGGCTACCGTCTGTGGGGTCGCACAGATTCGGACACGACTGAAGCGACGCAGCAGCAGCAGCAGCAGCAGCAGCAGCAGCAGCAGCAGCAGCAGCATGATCATCTGAGAAAGTTGCCATGACAGTGGACATGAATCATTCTCCTCCCGTCCAATGGCAGAAGGAAATGGCAACCCACTCTAGGATTCTTGCCTGGAACTGTCCACGGATGGAGGAGCCTGGTAGGCGACAGTCCGTGGGGTCGCAAAGAGTCGAACACGACCGAGTGACTCCGCTCTCTTTCACGTCCAGTCGTGATCTGCGTGGGCTGTGAGAAAGCTATGAGCTACCGCCTGGGCGGTCATTATTCTTTCGCAACGTACAGGTGCCTCTTGTCCCCATTCTGTACACATGAGAACGAAGGATGTCATATGTCCTTCACGAAGGAAATGATATTTCAATACGCCTGGAAATTAAACACATAAAATCCCCTAGTTTTCTTGTCTTTCCGTGAAGAGTCGGTATCGGCTGCGCCAAAAAAAAAAAAAAAAAAAGGAAAAAGAAAGAAAGAAAGAAAAAGAAAGCTTTATTTGGGGGTCTTCGATATGGCCATGCAGGGACACAGGTTTGAATAAAAACCGGGGGAACGTTCCCCAGGAAAGAGTCGGGGGCTTAGAAAGCTGAAACTCCGTGAGGTTGTAAAGCGACCCGAGAGCAATGATGATGGACTGTCATGCAAACAAGGAACTGTCTCTTCTTCCAGGGTCGATAGGCTGTCACAAGTGAGGTAGGGAAAGGGGAGGGTGTGTGTGATAGGGGTCTCGAATGTCGGGAACACTGTCTCGAGGATCCGGAGGACTCTGTTCCCCAGGAGGTGCTCCGAGTTTCCAGACTGAGACACAGACCTCTTCCTCCATGGCCTTCCCCTTCTCTATTTTGGGGCGCTCTCTTGGCGATGCCGATTCCACTTTGATTTTCCTGTCACATGTCATCCCCTTTTGCATTCAAAGATACCATTCCATCATGGGAACAAGAGACCTGGTTTATCTTTTGAGAGAGGATTCGAATGAGACATGATCACTATCCGTTGCGTGGTTCCGGGCACGAACGACCCACACGGGGATCCACGCCACATCTCTCTCTGCCATCGAGAAAGGCTGGGTACGGCAAATGACGCCACGGGATCGGCGAGTTCCTCGGGCTCAGCACTCCCTCGACTTGGCTGCGGTTTTTGGTTTTGTTCCCTTCCGTGTTTGCTCGCTCGCTGACCCACACGATCTCTCCGGATAGGGCAGCCCATCGAAGCGGAGGCACGATCGAGTCTGTGTGGATCCTATTCACGCATCCCATGGGGAGATCGACGACCTCTACGTGGATCCATACCCATGGCCGTGTTGGGTTCAGGAGGACCCTTTGGTGTTTTCTGGGTGCGCTCTCTGTTGTCCATGAGCTCACGTGCCTTTCGGGGACATGGCTGATGGAGACGGACACCAAGCAGCAGGGCAGCAAGCTGGCATCTCGGCCTAGAGCGGTTCCCCAAATGACATCCCAGCACCAGGGCTGAGACAGCCATCCCTCCCCGGGCCCCCCTCGTCGCCGGGGAGGGGTGGGGTGGGGTGGGGGTGGGGGGTGTGAGGTGGGGGAGATGGGGGTGGGAGCCGGTTCCGGGTGCGCGCGCGCGCGTGTGTGTGTGTGTGTGTGTGTGTGGGCGGGTGGGTGGGTGGGGTGGGGAGGGGACGGGACTGGGCTCGGGGTTGGGGGTGCACGAGGTGAGGGGACCGTCCCGGTCCCCCTGAGACGTGAAGGCAGGTTCTGTCCCGCTGAGAACTCCCTGCCTTCAGGCGCGCGAGGGGAGCAGGTTTCTCTCCAATCCATTTAGGAAACGGTCTTGAAAAAGTTTCCAGACAAAAAGTATCACACAGTTAGACACAACATGTCTGCTTGTGATTGCCGGGGCCAGCGTGAGGAACTCCGCCCATGGCAAAGGTCATGAGGAAGGAGGCTTGGCGTACGCCAAGGCGTGATCAAGCCTCAGGAAACCCCCTGTTCCCGAGCATCTACCCCCAAAGCCAGAGTCTACCTAGAAATGACGAGTCTAGTGGGTTGGTTAGGAATGCCGTGGGTGAAGGGTTTTTCACGTGTCGGGCCGATCGTGACGGCTCCTTCCCGGCCCCGGGTGTGACAAGGGCATCTCAGGTCAAACCTCTCTGGGAGTCTTTGGAGAGTCTTCACGAGCACAGGGCTTTTCTCACGGTCGAGTCCACGATTGCCGCCAGGCCTCCATATCCTTAGGCGCCTGGGAATCTATGGGTCCACGTCGTCGGAATATAGAAAAGGAAGTCGAGTCGTTTTTCAGGGGAGCAATACTAGACTTTTCGAGTGAACGCAGGTTCTCTTTTGGAATAGATCCCTGTCCTCTGTGATCAATCCCTGCGTCCTTGCTAGGCACACATGTCCCTCGATCACTCTCTTCAGACTCAAGAGACCTTCAGGGCAACATTGGGGAAAGGATTTTCCTGTGTTGGGCTGAGGGTTGCTGCTGCATCTCCATATTCCCTGCCCTTCGAGTGAATATAACTAGCATAGGGGAGACATAAGGATTCACCTTTCAGACGAATCACGTGAACTTTGGGTTCGATCCATTCCTTTCTCGATTGGAACTCACGACACCCTCAGCCTACAGGAATGTCACTTTATCTGGAGGGTGGTGCCTGGTTTAAGGAAAAACACCCTTGGAACACAGAAGTGTTTTGGGGATCAGAAAGAAAGGATCGTCACGTGTCAGCAGGCCTCACGGCCAGAAGATGATGTCATATCCCTAAGACCTTTTTCTTTTCCGTACATTTATGTGAAGCACCTGATTTTGAGAAAGGTCGGGACTCCTGACCCCCACGTGACTCTGTAGTCATCCCTGTATGTCACAAAAGGGATAGAAGCAAACCCAACACGAAAGACATCGGATCCGTCTCCGGAAAGACCGATACCCCCATGTCGCTTCTTTCTTGCTCCCCGTTTCTCTGGCTGAATTCCAAGTTCTTCAGCCTCTTTTCCTCCACTCATTTTCCTACGACACGATCCGTTTCTAATCTCTCTGTATCTCTGTCGTTAAATATGTATTTATCCAAGGACGCCAACGCCGTCCCCGCCTTCGAATTCCCTGGATCCAACGGGGCTGGACCCCGGCAGGAGGCGGTGTGTGGTGGTGTGTCTGGGGCATGCCCAGGTGGTGCTGCGTGGGTGTGGGTGTGTGTGTGGGGGGGGGGGGGGGTGGGGGGTGGGGTGGGGTGGGTCATGAGTGTGGTGTGTGTATAGGTTCCACGTGAGGCCGAGTGTGTGTCGGGTGGGCACCATGGGTGTGTGCGTGTGGGATGCGCCAGTGGGTGTGGGCGTGGCCGGAAGGGGGTGGGGCGTGCAGAGACAGTGGCCCAGAGACACAGCCAGGCAAAGGACAGCGCAGTGTGTGTGTGTGCAGGGGGTAGGGGGGAGTGTGTGGTGTGTGGCCTGTGCGAGCGGGGTGTGAACGGGCTGTGTGTGTGTGTGTGTGTGTCTGGGGTCGGGATGTGTGTGTGCGCGGTGTGCAGGCGGGGTGTGTGTGCGGGTATGCGTGTGGTGTGTAGGGTGCCGCTGTGGGTGTGGGTGTGGGTGTGGCCTGTGGGTGCGAGGGGTGGTGGCGCAGAGACAGAGGCCCAGAGACACAGCTAGGCAAAGGACAGTGCAGCGTGTGTGTGTGTGGGGGGGGGTGTGCGGGAGAGGTTGGGGGGCGGGGTATGTGTGGGGGCGTGGTGTGTGCGGGGGTGGGGGGTTTTATGGGCGGGCGGGCAGGTGTGTGTGGCGCTGGGGGCGGGGCGGGGTGTGTGTGTGTCTACGCATGTGGTGTGTGGGCAGAGACAGAGGAGAGGGGGAGAGTCACAGCCAGGCCAAGGAGAACGCAGTGGGGGGGGAGGGGGGTGGCTGGGGCGGGAAGGGAGGAGTGTGCGGTGTGTGGCAAGCGTGGGCGGGGTGCAAACGGGCTGGGTGTGCGTGTGTCTGGGGTCGGGACGTGTGTGTGCACTGTGTGCAGGCGGGGTGTGTGTGCGGGTATGCGTGTGGTGTGCGGTGCGCCTGTGGGTGTGGGTGTGGTGGAGGGTGGGTGGCGCAGAGACACAGCTAGGCAAAGGACAAGGCAGTGTGTGGGGGGGGGCGGAGGGGCGGGAGAGGTGAGGGGGCGGGGTTCATCATCTGAAAGGTGAAAGGCACAGGGACGCACGCACGCACGCACGGACGCACCCACCCACGCATGCACGCACGTACGCACGCACGCACGCAGGCACCCAGCCACGCACCCACCCACCCACCTGCCCACGCGCCCACGCACTCACGCGTCCACGCACCCACCCACGCACGTGCCCGTCCACGCTGACGAGCTGGGTGGAGCTAAGCGTGTGATGACTCTGTCCACTGGGTGGAAATCGCAGATCTCAGTGAGGTTCTGATGGGAGCAGGGGCTTTGACGCAGTGAGAAGGAGAACACACTGATGGTCGACTTAAAGGTCAATAGAGAGGGGTCTGAAAGCTCCCAGAAGGAAATCACAGCACTTTGTAAAAGTTTGGTGTAACTATTTGTTCTGGCACAGTCGCCAAGTGTAAATGGTTCATTTCTGAATGTCATTTCTATCCCGCTGAGTACTCCCTGCCTTCAGGCGCGCGCGAGCAAGGCGTGCAGGTTTCTCTCCAATCCACGGCCATGCACCGTTTTCGCCCTGTTCAAAAAAAAAAAAAAAAAAAAACCCACAAAGACCAAAACGTTTTTGTTTATCTTGGCCTGTTTTCTGGGCCGAGGCCAAAGACCTCTTCAAGCGTGTCCAAAGGATCTGACAGGATGGGAGGGAGGGTGCAGGTCAATCCATGGGTCAAGAGATCCACAGAATCGGTCACAGCTGTGACTCGGGCCTTTTTCAGAAACAGGCCCATTTGGATGAGTCCCTGGACAGGAGTCACCCCAGGAGTTTCCTTGAAGGGATCGAGTTGAGCTGCAGGAGTCGGGAGCGTGACCCCGCCGCCGCCAGACGGCCTCCTCAGCCCCGCAGGCCGGCCTGCAGGCAAGGCAGGCAGGCAGGCAGGCAGGCAGGCAGGCAGGCAGGCAGGGGCTATTGTCTGTGGGCCCCACCGCCACCCTCCCCCACCCTCCCCCTGCAGGGCCTCGTCCGATAGCTTCATTCAAATGCAGAAAGCGTTCCAGTCAAGTCAGAGCCTTTGACTTCGCCTCGAGCTTCTCGCCATTGAATGGTGATCCGCCCCACCCACCCCTCCTCCCGTCCCCATCCCCATCCCCATCCCCATCCCCCCATTCCATTTCTCCACCTTGAGACTGCCCCTTTGGGCACCGTGCGGAGGAAGGGGGCTGGGGGGTGGGGAGGGAGGCCGAGGGACAAACTCGCCTCGCGTCAGGCCAAAGGAGTCTCCTCCTTTTTTGTCACCCAGGAAACCCCGCTCACGCGTGCGAGGATCACGGACGCGCGTCGAAGCAGCCATCGTCCCTTGACAGCTTCCCCTCCGTGGGAGGAGGTTTTCATTCCTGCCTGCCTCCAGTTCCGTTCCGTTCAGTCGCTCAGTCGTGTCCGACTCTTTGCGACCCCACGAATCGCAGCACGCCAGGCCTCCCTGTTCATCACCATCTCCCGGAGTTCACTCAGACTCACGGCCATCGAGTCCGTGATGCCATCCAGCCATCTCATCCTCTGTCGTCCCCTTCTCCTCCTGCGCCCGATCCCTCCCAGCATCAGAGCTTTTTTTCCAACGAGTCCACTCTTCTCAGGAGGTGGCCGAAGTCCTGGAGTGTCAGCGTTCGCGTCATTCCTTCCAAAGAAATCCCAGGGCTGAACTCCTTCAGAATGGACCGGTTGGGTCTCCTTGCAGTCCACGGGACTCTCAAGAGTCTTCTCCAACACCACAGTTCAAAAGCCTCCATTCTTCGGCGCTCAGCCTCCTTCACAGTCCAGCTCTCACATCCATACACGAGCAAGGGAAAACCATCGCCTCGACTAAACGGACCTTAGTCGGCAAAGTCTCGTCACTGCTTTTGAAGATGCTATCTAGGTCGGTCATCACTTTTCTTCCAAGGAGTCAGCGTCTTTTAATGTCATGGCTACAGTCACCATCTGCAGTGATTCTGGAGCCCCCCCCCCTCCCCCCCCAAAATAAAGTCTGACCCTGTTTCCACTGGTTCCCCATCTATTTCCCACGAAATGATGGGACCGGATGCCATGATCTTCGTTTTCTGAATGTTGAGCTTGAGGCCAACGTTTGCACTCTCCTCTTTCACTTTCCTCAAGAGGCTTTTGAGCTCCTCTTCCCTCTCTGCCATAAGGGTGGTGTCATCTGCATATCTGAGGTGATCGATATTTCTCCCGGCCATCTTGAGTCCAGCTTGTGTTTCTTCCAGCCCAGCGTTTCTCATGATGTCCTCTGCATAGAAGTGAAATAAGCAGGGTGACAATATACAGCCTCGACGTCCTCCTTTCCCAATCTGGAACCCAGTCTGTCGCTCCATGTCCAGTTCTAACTGTTGCTTCCTGACCTGCATACGGATTTCTCAAGAGGCAGGGCAGGCGGTCTGGGATTCCCATCTCTTTCAGCCTTCAGAGAGACAGAAAAGGAGGGAGGGGCAGAGCGTTCCTCTGGCGCCGGCCGGCTCTGTAGTCACTTGAATCCAAAACACTCCATCGGGCACGGAGGTTCACGTGCGGTGGGCTGGAGCGGGGTGGGGACGGCGGCCTACTCCGAACCCTAGCAGTGTTCCCTCCTCTGTCACTTGCCTGGAACCTAGGAAAAGCTGAGCTGGTGTCTGTGTGCGTGAGTGCGTGCACGTACGTACACGTGTACGTGAGAGACGGCACGTTGTGCATGTGCGTGTGCCTGTGCATGGACGTGAGAGGAAAAGGGGAAAAAAAGGAAAGAAAGGAGGGGAAAAAAAAAAAAAAAAACCCAGAAGGAGGGAAGGACGAAATAGGTTAGTTAGTAGGGCCTCCATGTCGTGGAAAGAGTTTCTGAGCACAGATCCTCCGTTCATTGACTCAGCGATCGTATCTCCTCTACAGGAGGCCGTGATGTCGATGGACGGGTCCGGGAAAGCAGGCCTGGGGTGCACGCAATCGGGTATTTTCTTTCCCCTCAGAGGCACTTGTAGGGAAACCAAGGAAACACACAGGTTCATCCCTGGAGCGGATTCGAGACACCAGTCGGCGGAGGGAGAGGCAGTCCAGGAGACTGATTTCTAGACGTCAGGGTCGGGTCCTGGAGCGGGTTGCCATGTCCTACTCCAGGAGGCCTTCCCGGCCCAGGGATGGAAGCCGGGTCTCCAGGAGTGTGTACCCGCGTTTCTCAGAAACACCCTCTGGGCCCCTAAGGAACCTGTGGCAATCACGATCGCCAAGGAGATAAGAATCCTGCACCGAGAGTTTCCGAAGTCTGGAAGGACCAGATGGAGAGAAAAAGAGAAAGGATTCCCTTCTGCCGACAGGGGTGTTGTACGAAGGGGCCAAGGGGATGTCCGTCTTTCCAAATTCGCATTTTCAACATTGTGTCCTTTCGGTCCTCTGTGTTCTCTTTGTATCTGGAAAGCAACAGGTGGAACGGTATAGGCCCTTTCATTATTTTATTTTACTTTCTGTCTTTTTCCCGCCCGCCCGCCCGCCCGCCCGTCCGTCCGTCCGTCCCTCCGTCCGTCCGTCCGTCCGTCCCTCCCTCTGTCTTCTCTCTGTCTCTGTCGCTTTTCACTCAGGTCAGGGAATTTAAAAAAAAAAAAAAAAAAAAAAGGAGGAATCTGTATGTCTGCAGGTCAGGAAGCTACAGTTAGAACTAGACACGGAAACCCAACGGGCTGGTTCCAAATAGGGACAGGAGTCCATCAAGGCTGTCTATCGCCACCCTGCTTATTTAACCTACAGGCTGAGTACACATCATGAGAAACGCTGGGCTGGATGAAGCGCAAGCTGGAGTCAAGACTGCCGGGAGAAATATCAATCACCTCAGATACGCACATGACACCACCCTTATGGCAGAAATGAAGTATGGGCGGGGGGAGGGGGGGGGCGCGCGGGGAGGCGCGTTACAGTCATGCCCGTTTCAGGTGTTCAGATTCTTTTCCCTCAGAGGTTCATGCAAAGTCATGCGTCTACTTTCCTGTGCTGGCATAGGATCCCGGTGCTCGTGGATTGTCCTGACGTACAGTGTATGTGTACACGTTCAACCCGACCTCCTGAGTGGACCGCCTGCTCCTCCCCGCCCCCAATCCTTTTTTCCTCAAGAAGCCAGGCATCCACTTTAGCATCCTATTCCTCAGTTCACCCAACGCCATGAAAGAAGTCATTCCTCAAGCTTTCCCATCGGTCCTCTACACCTCGCCCGATGATGGCGGGGGACTGGAAGACTGACCGTTCTGAAGACTTTCGCAAGAGCTCTGGGTGAAGGCTCCTACGATCGGCTCGGTGAAGTGGGTGGCGTGTCAATCAGTAGAGACCGTGGAAGGGATGCCCCAAGTGGCAAACACCATCGCTTTCCGTTGCGGTCCGTTTGCTTGTCTGCGGCGAGGGACGGAAGGGAGGCTTCCACCTTCCACAGAGAAAGCTATCCCTAGCGTCCCAAGCATGTTTGACCACCACCCCACCCCGCCGCCCCAGGTTACAGGCGTGACGGGTCAGACCGTAGCGATCGTCATGTCAAGGGTGTCCGCACACCAGGCAGACTCGTCTGAAAGGCACCCTGTCCTGTGCAGGTGGAGGGAGGGGAGGGAGGGGCAGAGGGATGGTGAGGAAGGGAAAGAGAAAGAGAGGGACAGGAACGCACACAGTGGGGGCGGAGGGGGCGGGGGGAGGCTGTCGGGGGCCAGCGTGAGGAAGTCCGCCCACGGCGAGGGTCATGAGGAAGGAGGCTGGGCGTACGCCAAGGCGTGATCAAGCCTCAGGAAACCCCCTGTTCCCGAGCATCGACCCCCAAAGCCAGAGTCTACCTAGAAATGACGAGTCTAGCGGGTTGGTTAGGAGTGCCGTGGGTGAAGGGTTTTTCACGTGTCGGGCCAATCGTGACGGCTCCTTCCCGGCCCCGGGTGTGACAAGGGCGTCTCAGGTCAAACCTCTCTGCTGACAGACTAGCTCGCGTGACAGGGTCATCCACACTCCCGCCACGACGCACACGAGTGTCGACGACCTCTCCACCGTAAACAGCACAGAGAGTCTGGGAGTCTTTGGAGAGTCTTCACGAGCACAGGGCTTTTCTCACGGTCGAGTCCACGATTGCCGCCAGGCCTCCATATCCTTAGGCGCCTGGGAATCTATGGGTCCACGTCGTCGGAATATAGAAAAGGAAGTCGAGTCGTTTTTCAGGGGAGCAATACTAGACTTTTCGAGTGAACGCAGGTTCTCTTTTGGAATAGATCCCTGTCCTCTGTGATCAATCCCTGCGTCCTTGCAAGGCACACATGTCCCTCGATCACTCTCTTCAGACTCAAGAGACCTTCAGGGCAACATTGGGGAAAGGATTTTCCTGTGTTGGGCTGAGGGTTGCTGCTGCATCTCCATATTCCCTGCCCTTCGAGTGAATATAACTAGCATAGGGGAGACATAAGGATTCACCTTTCAGACGAATCACGTGAACTTTGGGTTCGATCCATTCCTTTCTCGATTGGAACTCACGACACCCTCAGCCTACAGGAATGTCACTTTATCTGGAGGGTGGTGCCTGGTTTAAGGAAAAACACCCTTGGAACACAGAAGTGTTTTGGGGATCAGAAAGAAAGGATCGTCACGTGTCAGCAGGCCTCACGGCCAGAAGATGATGTCATATCCCTAAGACCTTTTTCTTTTCCGTACATTTATGTGAAGCACCTGATTTTGAGAAAGGTCGGGACTCCTGACCCCCACGTGACTCTGTAGTCATCCCTGTATGTCACAAAAGGGATAGAAGCAAACCCAACACGAAAGACATCGGATCCGTCTCCGGAAAGACCGATACCCCCATGTCGCTTCTTTCTTGCTCCCCGTTTCTCTGGCTGAATTCCAAGTTCTTCAGCCTCTTTTCCTCCACTCATTTTCCTACGACACGATCCGTTTCTAATCTCTCTGTATCTCTGTCGTTAAATATGTATTTATCCAAGGACGCCAACGCCTTCCCCGCCTTCGAATTCCCTGGATCCAACGGGGCTGGACCCCGGCAGGAGGCGGTGTGTGGTGGTGTGTCTGGGGCATGCCCAGGTGGTGCTGCGTGGGTGTGGGTGTGTGTGGGGGGGGGGGGGGGTGGGGGGTGGGGGGGGGTGGGTCATGAGTGTGGTGTGTGTATAGGTTCCACGTGAGGCCGAGTGTGTGTCGGGTGGGCACCATGGGTGTGTGCGTGTGGGATGCGCCAGTGGGTGTGGGCGTGGCCGGAAGGGGGTGGGGCGTGCAGAGACAGTGGCCCAGAGACACAGCCAGGCAAAGGACAGCGCAGTGTGTGTGTGTGCAGGGGGTAGGGGGGAGTGTGTGGTGTGTGGCCTGTGCGAGCGGGGTGTGAACGGGCTGCGTGTGTGTGTGTATGTGTCTGGGGTCGGGATGTGTGTGTGCGCGGTGTGCAGGCGGGGTGTGTGTGCGGGTATGCGTGTGGTGTGTAGGGTGCCGCTGTGGGTGTGGGTGTGGGTGTGGCCTGTGGGTGCGAGGGGTGGTGGCGCAGAGACAGAGGCCCAGAGACACAGCTAGGCAAAGGACAACGCAGTGGCGTGGGGGGGGGGGGGAGTTGGGGGGTTCGGGGGCGCGAGGCGGCTTGCAGGAGGGGTGGGGGGGGGTGGGATGTGTGTTCGGGCGTGTCGTGTGCGATCGTCGCAGGGTGTTTATGGGCGGGGGGGCTGGGTGTGGCGTTGGAAGCCCGGCTGGGTGTGTGTGGCCTCAGCGTGTGGTGTGTGGGCAGAGCGAGGGAAGAGGAGAGGGGGAGCGTCACAGCCAGGCCAAGGACAACGCAGTGTGTGTGTGTGTGTGTGTGTGTGTGTGTGTGTGTGTGGTCTGGGTTCGGGATGTGTGTGTGCGCTGTGTGTAGGCGGGGTGTGTGTGCGGGTATGCCTGTGGCGTGTAGGGTGCACCTGTGGTTGCGGGTGTCCCGGGGAGGGGCGGCGTGGCACAGAGACACAGCTAGGCAAAGGACAGTGCAGTGTGTGTGTGGGGGGGGTGGGTGCGGGAGAGGTGGGGGGCAGAGTATGTGTGGGGGCGTGGGGTGTGCGGGCGTGGGGTGTTTATGGGCGGATGTGTGTGTGTGTGGCGCTGGGGGCGGGGGGTGGGCGGGGCGGGGAGTGTGGCTACGCATGTGGTGTGTGGGCAGAGACAGAGGAGGGGGGGACAGTCACAGCCAGGCCAAGGACAACGCAGTGTGTGGGGGGGGGGGAGGGGGAAGGGGAGGGGGAAGGGGAGGGGGGAGTTTGTGGTGTGTGGCGTGTGCCGGCGGGCTGGGTGTGTGTGTGTGTGTGTGTCTGGGTTCGGGATGTGTGTGTGCGCTGTGTGCAGGCGGGGTGTGTGTGCGGGTATGGGTGTGGTGTGTAGGGTGCCGCTGTGGGTGTGGGTGTGGGTGTGGGTGTGGCCTGTGGGTGCGAGGGGTGGTGGCGCAGAGACAGAGGCCCAGAGACACAGCTAGGCAAAGGACAAGGCAGTGTGTGTGTGGGGGGGTGGGGGGGGGCGGGGCGAGGGGGCGTGCGGGAGGGGTGGGGGGGCAGGATGTGTGCGCGAGCGTGTCGTGTGCCCTTGTCGAGGGGTGTTTATGGGCGGGGGGGGGGGGGGTGTGGCCTCAGCATGTGGTGTGTGGGCAGAGAAAGAGGCGAGGCGGAGAGTCACAGCCGGGCCAAGGACAACGTAGTGGGGGGGGGGGGCGGGAGGGGGAGGGGAGGAGCGTGCGGTGTGGGGCGTGTGCGGGCGGGGTGCGAACCGGCTGGGTGTGTGTGTGTGTCTGGGGTCGGGACGTGTGTGTGCACTGTGTGCAGGCGGGGTGTATGTGCGGGTATGCGTGTGGTGTGCGGTGCGCCTGTGGGTGTGGGTGTGGTGGAGGGTGGGTAGCACAGAGACACAGCCAGGCCAAGGACAATGCAGTGTGTGTGTATGTGTGTGTATGGGAGAGCGCGGCGGGGGGGGGGGGGGAGTGTGTGGTGTGTGGTGTGTGGCGTGTGCGGGCCGGGTGCGTACGGGCTGGGGGTATGTGTGCGTGTGTGTGTGTGTGGCGGGGGGGGGGGTGGTGGTCCGGGATGTGTGTGTGCACGCGCTGGGTGCAGGCGGGGTGTGTGTGCGGGTATGCGTGTGGTGTGTAGGGTGTTCCTGTGGGTGGTGCGGGCAGAGACAGAGGCAGAGAGTCGCAGCCAGGCAAAGGACGACGCAGTGGGTGTGTGGTACGGGCATGGTGTGTGTGGGGGGTGGGGTCTGCGTGTGGTGTGTGTGGTGGGCGGGCAGAGACAGATCCAGTCAGGCAAAGGATCACGTGCACGGACGGATATCCCACATCATCTGCTTGTGTTTTCTGAGCTCATTCAGCACCTCCGCGATCAAGACCACTCCCACGAAATGTGAGTGTGCCCCCACCAGCCAGCACTTGTCTTCGGCCAGGCAGACAGGGGAGTGTTCCGAGTTTCGGGGGGGGGGGGGGCGGGGTTCGCGACTCGCTGTCCCCAGGCCAGCCTGGGTCCTCGCGTTCTGCCCCTGAACCTGACTGGAGCAAGTGGATCCGCGTGATCTGTCGTGGCTCTGTTTGAAATCCTTGGCGGGAGAAGGAAGATCTCCCCCCATGCCAGGGGAGACAAGCCCCCCAAAAGTCACCTCCCTGGGGTTCCCGTAGCTGTTCTCCAAATCCATCCAGTTTCCCCAAAGGAGATATCCCATCCCAAGCAACAAAGCCCAAATGGCTCCCCATGGACCTCTGGCCCAAGGTGCCGCTCCCACACAGCCTCCTTCCACAGCCCCAGGGCATTCAAGAGTTCGCCGGCCCGGCCCGGCCCGCTCCACCCGTGGTCCCCCCGCAGGGCCATCTCAAAAAGCGACCGACAGGCAGGTGGCGCCCGACAGCCAACCCACTGTCCAGAGAGCCGGCCGCAGCATAGAAGCTCCGAGGGAGACCAGCAGGGACTCGCTGCCAGACGGGGGGGGGGGGGGGGCCCATCCTAGGGCGCAGTTTCTCCGCTCCGTCACCGACGTGGACAGGAAAGCGGGACACGCCAACACTTCTCGGGAACGTCTCTGGGCGAGGTACGACGGACGCACGGACGGACAGACGGACGGGGGTGGGAGAGGGGGAGCATTCTTGACCGCACGCCCGCACCCACCGACGCACGCACGCACGCACGCACGCACGCACGCACGCACGCACCGACCGACCGACCGACCGAGCGACCGGCTGACGCCGGGGTCCAGCCCTGGTGGATCCAGGGTGATTCGAGGGTGGGGATGGAATCGGCGTCCTAGGAAAAAACTTAATTCATGATAAGATATACAGAGAGATTAGAAACGGATAGCGTCGTAGGAAATATCAGTGGCGAGAAAGAGGCTGAACCCCTTGGTTTACGTGGCATCACATCCATGCTGCAGATGGGAATTCAGCCAGAAAAACGGGGAGCAAGAGAGAAACGACCCAGGGGAATCCGTCTTTCCAGAAACGGATCCCATTTCTTTGTTTTTTAGGCTTGCTTCTAACCTTTGGTTACACATAGGGATGAATCCAGAGTCACGCGGGGGTCAGCAATCCTGACCTTGCTCAAAATCAGGTGCTTTCCGTCCAAGGAAGGTCTTAGGGGTTTTCCTTCATCTTCTGGCCACGAGGCCTGCTGCCATGTGAGGATGCTCTCTTCTGATCCCCAAACCACTCATGTTTTCCAGGGGTGTTTTTTCTTAAACCAGGCACCACCCTCCGGATAAAGTTGCATTCCCGTAGGGTGAGGGTGTCGTGAGTTCCAATCAAGAAAGGCATTGATGTCACTCAAGGTTCCCATGATTCATCTGAAAGGTTCATACTTATTTCTCCCCAGAGACACAGCTAGGCAAAGGACAAGGCAGAGTGTGTGTGGGGGGTGGGGTGGGGAGAGTGGGGGGGGCGAGGGGGCGTGCGGGAGGGGTGGGGGAGCGGGATGTGTGCGCGGGCGTGTCGTGTGCCGTCGTCTCGGGGTGTTTATGGGCGGGGGGTGGGTGTGGCGTTGGAAGCGGGGCTGGGTGCGTGTGGCCTCAGCGTGTGGCGTGTGGGCAGAGCGAGGGAAGAGGAGAGGGGGAGCGTCACAGCCAGGCCAAGGACAACGCAGTGTGTGTGTGTGTGTGTCTGTGTGTGTGTGTGTGTGGTGGATGGGGGGAGTGTGTGGTGTGTGGCGTGTGAGGGCGGGGTGTGTGTGTGTGTGTGTGTGTGTGTGTGTGTGTGTGTCTGGGTTCGGGATGTGTGTGTGTGCTGTGTGTAGGCGGGTGTGTGTGCCGGTATGCGTGTGGCGTGTAGGGTGCACCTGTGGTTGTGGGTGTCCCGGGGAGGGGTGGCGTGGCACAGAGACACAGCTAGGCAAAGGACAGTGCAGTGTGTGTGTGGGGGGGGGGGGTGTGCGGGAGAGGTGGGGGGGCGGGGTATGTGTGGGGGCGTGGGGTGTGCGTGGGTGGGGGGTTTTATGGACGGGCAGGTGTGTGTGGCGCTGGGGGCGGGGCGGGGTGTGTGTGTCTACGCATGTGGTGTGTGGGCAGAGACAGAGGAGAGGGGGAGAGTCACAGCCAGGCCAAGGAGAACGCAGTGGGGGGGGAGGGGGGTGGCTGGGGCGGGAAGGGAGGAGTGTGCGGTGTGTGGCAAGCGTGGGCGGGGTGCAAACGGGCTGGGTGTGCGTGTGTCTGGGGTCGGGACGTGTGTGTGCACTGTGTGCAGGCGGGGTGTGTGTGCGGGTATGCGTGTGGTGTGCGGTGCGCCTGTGGGTGTGGGTGTGGTGGAGGGTGGGTAGCACAGAGACACAGCTAGGCAAAGGACAAGGCAGTGTGGGGAGGGGGCGGGGGTGCGGGATAGGTGGGGGAGGCGGGGTATGTGTGGGGGCGTGGTGTGTGCGGGGGTGGGGAGGTTTATGGGCGGGGGGGGGGGGTGTGTGCGGCTACGCATGTGGTGTGTGCGCAGAGCCAGAGGAGGGGGAGACAGCCACAGCCAGGCCAAGGACAATGCAGTGTGTGTGTATGTGCGTGTATGGGAGAGCGCGGCGGGTGGGGGGGGGGGGAGTGTGTGGTGTGTGGTGTGTGGCGTGTGCGGGCCGGGTGCGTACGGGCTGGGGGTATGTGTGCGTGTGTGTGTGTGTGGCGGGGGGGGGGGGGGTGGTGGTGGTCCGGGATGTGTGTGTGCACGCGCTGGGTGCAGGCGGGGTGTGTGTGCGGGTATGCGTGTGGTGTGTAGGGTGTTCCTGTGGGTGGTGCGGGCAGAGACAGAGGCAGAGAGTCGCAGCCAGGCAAAGGACGACGCAGTGGGTGTGTGGTACGGGCATGGTGTGTGTGGGGGGTGGGGTCTGCGTGTGGTGTGTGTGGTGGGCGGGCAGAGACAGATCCAGTCAGGCAAAGGATCACGTGCACGGACGGATATCCCGCATCATCTGCTTGTGTTTTCTGAGCTCATTCAGCACCTCCGCGATCAAGACCACTCCCACGAAATGTGAGTGTGCCCCCACCAGCCAGCACTTGTCTTCGGCCAGGCAGACAGGGGAGTGTTCCGAGTTTCGGGGGGGGGGGGGGGGGCGGGGTTCGCGACTCGCTGTCCCCAGGCCAGCCTGGGTCCTCGAGTTCTGCCCCTGAACCTGACTGGAGCAAGTGGATCCGCGTGATCTGTCGTGGCTCTGTTTGAAATCCTTGGCGGGAGAAGGAAGATCTCCCCCCATGCCAGGGGAGACAAGCCCCCCAAAAGTCACCTCCCTGGGGTTCCCGTAGCTGTTCTCCAAATCCATCCAGTTTCCCCAAAGGAGATATCCCATCCCAAGCAACAAAGCCCAAATGGCTCCCCATGGACCTCTGGCCCAAGGTGCCGCTCCCACACAGCCTCCTTCCACAGCCCCAGGGCATTCAAGAGTTCGCCGGCCCGGCCCGGCCCGCTCCACCCGTGGTCCCCCCGCAGGGCCATCTCAAAAAGCGACCGACAGGCAGGTGGCGCCCGACAGCCAACCCACTGTCCAGAGAGCCGGCCGCAGCATAGAAGCTCCGAGGGAGACCAGCAGGGACTCGCTGCCAGACAGGGGGGGGGGGGGCCCATCCTAGGGCGCAGTTTCTCCGCTCCGTCACCGACGTGGACAGGAAAGCGGGACACGCCAACACTTCTCGGGAACGTCTCTGGGCGAGGTACGACGGACGCACGGATGGACAGACGGACGGGGGTGGGGGAGGGGGAGCATTCTTGACCGCACGCCCGCACCCACCGACGCACGCACGCACGCACGCACGCACGCATGCACGCACGGACGCACCGACCGACCGACCGACCGACCGACCGATGCCGGGGTCCAGCCCTGGTGGATCCAGGGTGATTCGAGGGTGGGGATGGAATCGGCGTCCTAGGAAAAAACTTAATTCATGATAAGATATACAGAGAGATTAGAAACGGATAGCGTCGTAGGAAATATCAGTGGCGAGAAAGAGGCTGAACCCCTTGGTTTACGTGGCATCACATCCATGCTGCAGATGGGAATTCAGCCAGAAAAACGGGGAGCAAGAGAGAAACGACCCAGGGGAATCCGTCTTTCCAGAAACGGATCCCATTTCTTTGTTTTTTAGGCTTGCTTCTAACCTTTGGTTACACATAGGGATGAATCCAGAGTCACGCGGGGGTCAGCAATCCTGACCTTGCTCAAAATCAGGTGCTTTCCATCCAAGGAAGGTCTTAGGGGTTTTCCTTCATCTTCTGGCCACGAGGCCTGCTGCCATGTGAGGATGC
>NW_026292746.1:300000-457589 GCF_023091745.1 Budorcas taxicolor
CGCCTCGTAGCTCGAGATGAGGGATCCTTTCCATGCTTCGTCAGGAAAGAGTTCCCGGCCTTCCCGTCGCATCTCAAGAGGAGGCCCTCTCAACAGGAACGGCGAGAGGAACTCCAGGGTCGTGCCACCATTCCAAGAGTCCCCCAGATGTCTCAGTCCATTCCAGAGGAACCTCTTTTCCCTTCACCGGCTCGTCTTTCACGCCGAGGATCGACTCACACCAAGGTGGCACGTGGCACAGCCCTGTGGGAAAGCCTCGTGGTAAAGCCTCGAGGGACAGCCTCGAGGGAAAGCCACAGATCCCTTGATCCACGTGACAGGAAGCGTGACACTACTGCTGCAGCTCGGGAGGAAAGCGCACGTGCATGCCCCCACTCGAGACGAGGCCTGACTCCCCTGGGGAGACTCAGAAGCACCCCAAGATCCATGGCAACACTGGAGAGGAATCCTCAGGTTCCGGCCCCGACTCCACACAAGGACTGAGGCCCCGGCATGGACGGGAGAGGAATCCCGAGAGGTCCCCTAGCAACTCGCATGGGGACTGGCCTTTCCTGAGGCCACCAGAGCGGGTCCCTGAGGTCCCCGTCGTAACTCGAGAAGACCTGCCGCAACTCGAGAAAATCCAGGAGGTTCTCCCCTCCAGGCGAGATGAGGCCCATTTCCGCTGAGGCGTCTCGAGGCTGATCACACCTCACCTCTGGAACTTCGAAAGGGTCCTTCACACCCTTGGTGCAAATCAGGAAGTTCCCCGACATACCCGTCTCCACTCGAGAGGAATCACGAGGGTCCCGCCCACATCCAGAGGAGCCCTGTTTCCGCCTCGTAGCTCGAGATGAGGGATCCTTTCCATGCTTCGTCGGGAAAGAGTTCCCGGCGTTCCTGTCGCATCTCAAGAGGAGGCCCTCTCAACAGGAACGGCGGGAGGAACTCCAGGGTCGTGCCACCATTCCAAGAGTCCCCCAGATGTCTCAGTCCATTCCAGAGGAACCTCTTTTCCCTTCACCGGCTCGTCTTTCACGCCGAGGATCGACTCACACCAAGGTGGCACGTGGCACAGCCCTGTGGGAAAGCCTCGTGGGAAAGCCTCGAGGGACAGCCTCGAGGGAAAGCCACAGATCCCTTGATCCACGTGACAGGAAGCGTGACACTACTGCTGCAGCTCGGGAGGAAAGCGCACGTGCATGCCCCCACTCGAGACGAGGCCTGACTCCCCTGGGGAGACTCAGAAGCACCCCAAGATCCATGGCAACACTGGAGAGGAATCCTCAGGTTCCGGCCCCGACTCCACACAAGGACTGAGGCCCCGGCATGGACGGGAGAGGAATCCCGAGAGGTCCCCTAGCAACTCGCATGGGGACTGGCCTTTCCTGAGGCCACCAGAGCGGGTCCCTGAGGTCCCCGTCGTAACTCGAGAAGACCTGCCGCAACTCGAGAAAATCCAGGAGGTTCTCCCCTCCAGGCGAGATGAGGCCCATTTCCGCTGAGGCGTCTCGAGGCTGATCACACCTCACCTCTGGAACTTCGAAAGCGTCCTTCACACCCTTGGTGCAAATCAGGAAGTTCCCCGACATACCCGTCTCCACTCGAGAGGAATCACGAGGGTCCCGCCCACATCCAGAGGAGCCCCGTTTCCGCCTCGTAGCTCGAGATGAGGAATCCTTTCCATGCTTCGTCGGGAAAGAGTTCCCGGCGTTCCCGTCGCATCTCAAGAGGAGGCCCTCTCAACAGGAACGGCGAGAGGAACTCCAGGGTCGTGCCACCATTCCAAGAGTCCCCCAGATGTCTCAGTCCATTCCAGAGGAACCTCTTTTCCCTTCACCGGCTCGTCTTTCACGCCGAGGATCGACTCACACCAAGGTGGCACGTGGCACAGCCCTGTGGGAAAGCCTCGTGGGAAAGCCTCGAGGGACAGCCTCGAGGGAAAGCCACAGATCCCTTGATCCACGTGACAGGAAGCGTGACACTACTGCTGCAGCTCGGGAGGAAAGCGCACGTGCATGCCCCCACTCGAGACGAGGCCTGACTCCCCTGGGGAGACTCAGAAGCACCCCAAGATCCATGGCAACACTGGAGAGGAATCCTCAGGTTCCGGCCCCGACTCCACACAAGGACTGAGGCCCCGGCATGGACGGGAGAGGAATCCCGAGAGGTCCCCTAGCAACTCGCATGGGGACTGTCCTTTCCTGAGGCCACCAGAGCGGGTCCCTGAGGTCCCCGTCGTAACTCGAGAAGACCTGCCGCAACTCGAGAAAATCCAGGAGGTTCTCCCCTCCAGGCGAGATGAGGCCCATTTCCGCTGAAGCGTCTCGAGGCTGATCACACCTCACCTCTGGAACT
Organism: Budorcas taxicolor; assembly: GCF_023091745.1. NCBI lineage: Eukaryota > Metazoa > Chordata > Mammalia > Artiodactyla > Bovidae > Budorcas > Budorcas taxicolor. The sequence goes on from NW_026292746.1 coordinate 302,338, forward strand.
TCGAAAGGGTCCTTCACACCCTTGGTGCAAATCAAGAAGTTCCCCGACCTAGCCGTCTCCACTCGAGAGGAATCATGAGGGTCCCGCCCACATCCAGAGGAGCCCCGTTTCCGCCTCGTAGCTCGAGATGAGGGATCCTTTCCCTGCTTCGTCGGGAAAGAGTTCCCGGCCTTCCCGTCGCATCTCAAGAGGAGGCCGTCTCAACAGGAACGGCGAGAGGAACTCCAGGGTCGTGCCACCATTCCAAGAGTCCCCCAGATGTCTCAGTCCATTCCAGAGGAACCTCTTTTCCCTTCACCGGCTCGTCTTTCACGCCGAGGATCGACTCACACCAAGGTGGCACGTGGCACAGCCCTGTGGGAAAGCCTCGTGGGAAAGCCTCGAGGGACAGCCTCGAGGGAAAGCCACAGATCCCTTGATCCACGTGACAGGAAGCGTGACACTACTGCTGCAGCTCGGGAGGAAAGCGCACGTGCAAGCCCCCACTCGAGACCAGGCCTGACTCCCCTGGGGAGACTCAGAAGCACCCCAAGATCCATGGCAACACTGGAGAGGAATCCTCAGGTTCCGGCCCCGACTCCACACAAGGACTGAGGCCCCGGCATGGACGGGAGAGGAATCCCGAGAGGTCCCCTAGCAACTCGCATGGGGACTGGCCTTTCCTGAGGCCACCAGAGCGGGTCCCTGAGGTCCCCGTCGTAACTCGAGAAGACCTGCCGCAACTCGAGAAAATCCAGGAGGTTCTCCCCTCCAGGCGAGATGAGGCCCATTTCCGCTGAGGCGTCTCGAGGCTGATCACACCTCACCTCTGGAACTTCGAAAGCGTCCTTCACACCCTTGGTGCAAATCAGGAAGTTCCCCGACCTAACCGTCTCCACTCGAGAGGAATCACGAGGGTCCCGCCCACATCCAGAGGAGCCCCGTTTCCGCCTCGTAGCTCGAGATGAGGGATCCTTTCCCTGCTTCGTCGGGAAAGAGTTCCCGGCGTTCCCGTCGCATCTCAAGAGGAGGCCCTCTCAACAGGAACGGCGAGAGGAACTCCAGGGTCGTGCCACCATTCCAAGAGTCCCCCAGATGTCTCAGTCCATTCCAGAGGAACCTCTTTTCCCTTCACCGGCTCGTCTTTCACGCCGAGGATCGACTCACACCAAGGTGGCACGTGGCACAGCCCTGTGGGAAAGCCTCGTGGGAAAGCCTCGAGGGACAGCCTCGAGGGAAAGCCACAGATCCCTTGATCCACGTGACAGGAAGCGTGACACTACTGCTGCAGCTCGGGAGGAAAGCGCACGTGCATGCCCCCACTCGAGACGAGGCCTGACTCCCCTGGGGAGACTCAGAAGCACCCCAAGATCCATGGCAACACTGGAGAGGAATCCTCAGGTTCCGGCCCCGACTCCACACAAGGACTGAGGCCCCGGCATGGACGGGAGAGGAATCCCGAGAGGTCCCCTAGCAACTCGCATGGGGACTGGCCTTTCCTGAGGCCACCAGAGCGGGTCCCTGAGGTCCCCGTCGTAACTCGAGAAGACCTGCCGCAACTCGAGAAAATCCAGGAGGTTCTCCCCTCCAGGCGAGATGAGGCCCATTTCCGCTGAGGCGTCTCGAGGCTGATCACACCTCACCTCTGGAACTTCGAAAGGGTCCTTCACACCCTTGGTGCAAATCAAGAAGTTCCCCGACCTAGCCGTCTCCACTCGAGAGGAATCACGTGGGTCCCGCCCACATCCAGAGGAGCCCCGTTTCCGCCTCGTAGCTCGAGATGAGGGATCCTTTCCCTGCTTCGTCGGGAAAGAGTTCCCGGCGTTCCCGTCGCATCTCAAAAGGAGGCCCTCTCAACAGGAACGGCGAGAGGAACTCCAGGGTCGTGCCACCATTCCAAGAGTCCCCCAGATGTCTCAGTCCATTCCAGAGGAACCTCTTTTCCCTTCACCGGCTCGTCTTTCACGCCGAGGATCGACTCACACCAAGGTGGCACGTGGCACAGCCCTGTGGGAAAGCCTCGTGGGAAAGCCTCGAGGGACAGCCTCGAGGGAAAGCCACAGATCCCTTGATCCACGTGACAGGAAGCGTGACACTACTGCTGCAGCTCGGGAGGAAAGCGCACGTGCATGCCCCCACTCGAGACGAGGCCTGACTCCCCTGGGGAGACTCAGAAGCACCCCAAGATCCATGGCAACACTGGAGAGGAATCCTCAGGTTCCGGCCCCGACTCCACACAAGGACTGAGGCCCCGGCATGGACGGGAGAGGAATCCCGAGAGGTCCCCTAGCAACTCGCATGGGGACTGGCCTTTCCTGAGGCCACCAGAGCGGGTCCCTGAGGTCCCCGTCGTAACTCGAGAAGACCTGCCGCAACTCGAGAAAATCCAGGAGGTTCTCCCCTCCAGGCGAGATGAGGCCCATTTCCGCTGAGGCGTCTGGAGGCTGATCACACCTCACCTCTGGAACTTCGAAAGGGTCCTTCACACCCTTGGTGCAAATCAAGAAGTTCCCCGACATACCCGTCTCCACTCGAGAGGAATCACGAGGGTCCCGCCCACATCCAGAGGAGCCCCGTTTCCGCCTCGTAGCTCGAGATGAGGGATCCTTTCCCTGCTTCGTCGGGAAAGAGTTCCCGGCCTTCCCGTCGCATCTCAAGAGGAGGCCGTCTCAACAGGAACGGCGAGAGGAACTCCAGGGTCGTGCCACCATTCCAAGAGTCCCCCAGATGTCTCAGTCCATTCCAGAGGAACCTCTTTTCCCTTCACCGGCTCGTCTTTCACGCCGAGGATCGACTCACACCAAGGTGGCACGTGGCACAGCCCTGTGGGAAAGCCTCGTGGGAAAGCCTCGAGGGACAGCCTCGAGGGAAAGCCACAGATCCCTTGATCCACGTGACAGGAAGCGTGACACTACTGCTGCAGCTCGGGAGGAAAGTGCACGTGCATGCCCCCACTCGAGACGAGGCCTGACTCCCCTGGGGAGACTCAGAAGCACCCCAAGATCCATGGCAACACTGGAGAGGAATCCTCAGGTTCCGGCCCCGACTCCACACAAGGACTGAGGCCCCGGCATGGACGGGAGAGGAATCCCGAGAGGTCCCCTAGCAACTCGCATGGGGACTGGCCTTTCCTGAGGCCACCAGAGCGGGTCCCTGAGGTCCCCGTCGTAACTCGAGAAGACCTGCCGCAACTCGAGAAAATCCAGGAGGTTCTCCCCTCCAGGCGAGATGAGGCCCATTTCCGCTGAGGCGTCTCGAGGCTGATCACACCTCACCTCTGGAACTTCGAAAGGGTCCTTCACACCCTTGGTGCAAATCAGGAAGTTCCCCGACATACCCGTCTCCACTCGAGAGGAATCACGAGGGTCCCGCCCACATCCAGAGGAGCCCCGTTTCCGCCTCATAGCTCGAGATGAGGGATCCTTTCCATGATTCGTCGGGAAAGAGTTCCCGGCGTTCCCGTCGCATCTCAAGAGGAGGCCCTCTCAACAGGAACGGCGAGAGGAACTCCAGGGTCGTGCCACCATTCCAAGAGTCCCCCAGATGTCTCAGTCCATTCCAGAGGAACCTCTTTTCCCTTCACCGGCTCGTCTTTCACGCCGAGGATCGACTCACACCAAGGTGGCACGTGGCACAGCCCTGTGGGAAAGCCTCGTGGGAAAGCCTCGAGGGACAGCCTCGAGGGAAAGCCACAGATCCCTTGATCCACGTGACAGGAAGCGTGACACTACTGCTGCAGCTCGGGAGGAAAGCGCACGTGCATGCCCCCACTCGAGACGAGGCCTGACTCCCCTGGGGAGACTCAGAAGCACCCCAAGATCCATGGCAACACTGGAGAGGAATCCTCAGGTTCCGGCCCCGACTCCACACAAGGACTGAGGCCCCGGCATGGACGGGAGAGGAATCCCGAGAGGTCCCCTAGCAACTCGCATGGGGACTGGCCTTTCCTGAGGCCACCAGAGCGGGTCCCTGAGGTCCCCGTCGTAACTCGAGAAGACCTGCCGCAACTCGAGAAAATCCAGGAGGTTCTCCCCTCCAGGCGAGATGAGGCCCATTTCCGCTGAGGCGTCTGGAGGCTGATCACACCTCACCTCTGGAACTTCGAAAGGGTCCTTCACACCCTTGGTGCAAATCAAGAAGTTCCCCGACATACCCGTCTCCACTCGAGAGGAATCACGAGGGTCCCGCCCACATCCAGAGGAGCCCCGTTTCCGCCTCGTAGCTCGAGATGAGGGATCCTTTCCCTGCTTCGTCGGGAAAGAGTTCCCGGCCTTCCCGTCGCTTCTCAAGAGGAGGCCGTCTCAACCGGAACGGCGAGAGGAACTCCAAGGTCGTGCCACCATTCCAAGAATCCCCCAGATGTCTCAGTCCATTCCAGAGGAACCTCTTTTCCCTTCACCGGCTCGTCTTTCACGCCGAGGATCGACTCACACCAATGTGGCACGTGGCACAGCCCTGTTTGAAAGCCTCGTGGGAAAGCCTCGAGGGACAGCCTCGAGGGAAAGCCACAGATCCCTTGATCCACGTGACAGGAAGCGTGACACTACTGCTGCAGCTCGGGAGGAAAGCGCACGTGCATGCCCCCACTCGAGACGAGGCCTGACTCCCCTGGGGAGACTCAGAAGCCCCCCAAGATCCATGGCAACACTGGAGAGGAATCCTCAGGTTCCGGCCCCGACTCCACACAAGGACTGAGGCCCCGGCATGGACGGGAGAGGAATCCCGAGAGGTCCCCTAGCAACTCGCATGGGGACTGGCCTTTCCTGAGGCCACCAGAGCGGGTCCCTGAGGTCCCCGTCGTAACTCGAGAAGACCTGCCGCAACTCGAGAAAATCCAGGAGGTTCTCCCCTCCAGGCGAGATGAGGCCCATTTCCGCTGAGGCGTCTCGAGGCTGATCACACCTCACCTCTGGAACTTCGAAAGCGTCCTTCACACCCTTGGTGCAAATCAGGAAGTTCCCCGACATACCCGTCTCCACTCGAGAGGAATCACGAGGGTCCCGCCCACATCCAGAGGAGCCCCGTTTCCGCCTCGTAGCTCGAGATGAGGGATACTTTCCATGCTTCGTCGGGAAAGAGTTCCCGGCCTTCCCGTCGCATCTCAAGAGGAGGCCCTCTCAACAGGAACGGCGAGAGGAACTCCAGGGTCGTGCCACCATTCCAAGAGTCCCCCAGATGTCTCAGTCCATTCCAGAGGAACCTCTTTTCCCTTCACCGGCTCGTCTTTCACGCCGAGGATCGACTCACACCAAGGTGGCACGTGGCACAGCCCTGTGGGAAAGCCTCGTGGGAAAGCCTCGAGGGACAGCCTCGAGGGAAAGCCACAGATCCCTTGATCCACGTGACAGGAAGCGTGACACTACTGCTGCAGCTCGGGAGGAAAGCGCACGTGCATGCCCCCACTCGAGACGAGGCCTGACTCCCCTGGGGAGACTCAGAAGCACCCCAAGATCCATGGCAACACTGGAGAGGAATCCTCAGGTTCCGGCCCCGACTCCACACAAGGACTGAGGCCCCGGCATGGACGGGAGAGGAATCCCGAGAGGTCCCCTAGCAACTCGCATGGGGACTGGCCTTTCCTGAGGCCACCAGAGCGGGTCCCTGAGGTCCCCGTCGTAACTCGAGAAGACCTGCCGCAACTCGAGAAAATCCAGGAGGTTCTCCCCTCCAGGCGAGATGAGGCCCATTTCCGCTGAGGCGTCTGGAGGCTGATCACACCTCACCTCTGGAACTTCGAAAGGGTCCTTCACACCCTTGGTGCAAATCAAGAAGTTCCCCGACATACCCGTCTCCACTCGAGAGGAATCACGAGGGTCCCGCCCACATCCAGAGGAGCCCCGTTTCCGCCTCGTAGCTCGAGATGAGGGATCCTTTCCCTGCTTCGTCGGGAAAGAGTTCCCGGCGTTCCCGTCGCATCTCAAGAGGAGGCCCTCTCAACAGGAACGGCGAGAGGAACTCCAGGGTCGTGCCACCATTCCAAGAGTCCCCAGATGTCTCAGTCCATTCCAGAGGAACCTCTTTTCCCTTCACCGGCTCGTCTTTCACGCCGAGGATCGACTCACACCAAGGTGGCACGTGGCACAGCCCTGTGGGAAAGCCTCGTGGGAAAGCCTCGAGGGACAGCCTCGAGGGAAAGCCACAGATCCCTTGATCCACGTGACAGGAAGCGTGACACTACTGCTGCAGCTCGGGAGGAAAGCGCACGTGCAAGCCCCCACTCGAGACCAGGCCTGACTCCCCTGGGGAGACTCAGAAGCACCCCAAGATCCATGGCAACACTGGAGAGGAATCCTCAGGTTCCGGCCCCGACTCCACACAAGGACTGAGGCCCCGGCATGGACGGGAGAGGAATCCCGAGAGGTCCCCTAGCAACTCGCATGGGGACTGGCCTTTCCTGAGGCCACCAGAGCGGGTCCCTGAGGTCCCCGTCGTAACTCGAGAAGACCTGCCGCAACTCGAGAAAATCCAGGAGGTTCTCCCCTCCAGGCGAGATGAGGCCCATTTCCGCTGAGGCGTCTGGAGGCTGATCACACCTCACCTCTGGAACTTCGAAAGGGTCCTTCACACCCTTGGTGCAAATCAAGAAGTTCCCCGACATACCCGTCTCCACTCGAGAGGAATCACGAGGGTCCCGCCCACATCCAGAGGAGCCCCGTTTCCGCCTCGTAGCTCGAGATGAGGGATCCTTTCCATGCTTCGTCGGGAAAGAGTTCCCGGCGTTCCCGTCGCATCTCAAGAGGAGGCCCTCTCAACAGGAACGGCGAGAGGAACTCCAGGGTCGTGCCACCATTCCAAGAGTCCCCAGATGTCTCAGTCCATTCCAGAGGAACCTCTTTTCCCTTCACCGGCTCGTCTTTCACGCCGAGGATCGACTCACACCAAGGTGGCACGTGGCACAGCCCTGTGGGAAAGCCTCGTGGGAAAGCCTCGAGGGACAGCCTCGAGGGAAAGCCACAGATCCCTTGATCCACGTGACAGGAAGCGTGACACTACTGCTGCAGCTCGGGAGGAAAGCGCACGTGCATGCCCCCACTCGAGACGAGGCCTGACTCCCCTGGGGAGACTCAGAAGCACCCCAAGATCCATGGCAACACTGGAGAGGAATCCTCAGGTTCCGGCCCCGACTCCACACAAGGACTGAGGCCCCGGCATGGACGGGAGAGGAATCCCGAGAGGTCCCCTAGCAACTCGCATGGGGACTGGCCTTTCCTGAGGCCACCAGAGCGGGTCCCTGAGGTCCCCGTCGTAACTCGAGAAGACCTGCCGCAACTCGAGAAAATCCAGGAGGTTCTCCCCTCCAGGCGAGATGAGGCCCATTTCCGCTGAAGCGTCTCGAGGCTGATCACACCTCACCTCTGGAACTTCGAAAGGGTCCTTCACACCCTTGGTGCAAATCAAGAAGTTCCCCGACCTAGCCGTCTCCACTCGAGAGGAATCATGAGGGTCCCGCCCACATCCAGAGGAGCCCCGTTTCCGCCTCGTAGCTCGAGATGAGGGATCCTTTCCCTGCTTCGTCGGGAAAGAGTTCCCGGCCTTCCCGTCGCATCTCAAGAGGAGGCCGTCTCAACAGGAACGGCGAGAGGAACTCCAGGGTCGTGCCACCATTCCAAGAGTCCCCCAGATGTCTCAGTCCATTCCAGAGGAACCTCTTTTCCCTTCACCGGCTCGTCTTTCACGCCGAGGATCGACTCACACCAAGGTGGCACGTGGCACAGCCCTGTGGGAAAGCCTCGTGGGAAAGCCTCGAGGGACAGCCTCGAGGGAAAGCCACAGATCCCTTGATCCACGTGACAGGAAGCGTGACACTACTGCTGCAGCTCGGGAGGAAAGCGCACGTGCAAGCCCCCACTCGAGACCAGGCCTGACTCCCCTGGGGAGACTCAGAAGCACCCCAAGATCCATGGCAACACTGGAGAGGAATCCTCAGGTTCCGGCCCCGACTCCACACAAGGACTGAGGCCCCGGCATGGACGGGAGAGGAATCCCGAGAGGTCCCCTAGCAACTCGCATGGGGACTGGCCTTTCCTGAGGCCACCAGAGCGGGTCCCTGAGGTCCCCGTCGTAACTCGAGAAGACCTGCCGCAACTCGAGAAAATCCAGGAGGTTCTCCCCTCCAGGCGAGATGAGGCCCATTTCCGCTGAGGCGTCTCGAGGCTGATCACACCTCACCTCTGGAACTTCGAAAGGGTCCTTCACACCCTTGGTGCAAATCAGGAAGTTCCCCGACATACCCGTCTCCACTCGAGAGGAATCACGAGGGTCCCGCCCACATCCAGAGGAGCCCCGTTTCCGCCTCATAGCTCGAGATGAGGGATCCTTTCCATGATTCGTCGGGAAAGAGTTCCCGGCGTTCCCCTCGCATCTCAAGAGGAGGCCCTCTCAACAGGAACGGCGAGAGGAACTCCAGGGTCGTGCCACCATTCCAAGAGTCCCCCAGATGTCTCAGTCCATTCCAGAGGAACCTCTTTTCCCTTCACCGGCTCGTCTTTCACGCCGAGGATCGACTCACACCAAGGTGGCACGTGGCACAGCCCTGTGGGAAAGCCTCGTGGGAAAGCCTCGAGGGACAGCCTCGAGGGAAAGCCACAGATCCCTTGATCCACGTGACAGGAAGCGTGACACTACTGCTGCAGCTCGGGAGGAAAGCGCACGTGCATGCCCCCACTCGAGACGAGGCCTGACTCCCCTGGGGAGACTCAGAAGCACCCCAAGATCCATGGCAACACTGGAGAGGAATCCTCAGGTTCCGGCCCCGACTCCACACAAGGACTGAGGCCCCGGCATGGACGGGAGAGGAATCCCGAGAGGTCCCCTAGCAACTCGCATGGGGACTGGCCTTTCCTGAGGCCACCAGAGCGGGTCCCTGAGGTCCCCGTCGTAACTCGAGAAGACCTGCCGCAACTCGAGAAAATCCAGGAGGTTCTCCCCTCCAGGCGAGATGAGGCCCATTTCCGCTGAAGCGTCTCGAGGCTGATCACACCTCACCTCTGGAACTTCGAAAGGGTCCTTCACACCCTTGGTGCAAATCAAGAAGTTCCCCGACCTAGCCGTCTCCACTCGAGAGGAATCATGAGGGTCCCGCCCACATCCAGAGGAGCCCCGTTTCCGCCTCGTAGCTCGAGATGAGGGATCCTTTCCCTGCTTCGTCGGGAAAGAGTTCCCGGCCTTCCCGTCGCATCTCAAGAGGAGGCCGTCTCAACAGGAACGGCGAGAGGAACTCCAGGGTCGTGCCACCATTCCAAGAGTCCCCCAGATGTCTCAGTCCATTCCAGAGGAACCTCTTTTCCCTTCACCGGCTCGTCTTTCACGCCGAGGATCGACTCACACCAAGGTGGCACGTGGCACAGCCCTGTGGGAAAGCCTCGTGGGAAAGCCTCGAGGGACAGCCTCGAGGGAAAGCCACAGATCCCTTGATCCACGTGACAGGAAGCGTGACACTACTGCTGCAGCTCGGGAGGAAAGCGCACGTGCAAGCCCCCACTCGAGACCAGGCCTGACTCCCCTGGGGAGACTCAGAAGCACCCCAAGATCCATGGCAACACTGGAGAGGAATCCTCAGGTTCCGGCCCCGACTCCACACAAGGACTGAGGCCCCGGCATGGACGGGAGAGGAATCCCGAGAGGTCCCCTAGCAACTCGCATGGGGACTGGCCTTTCCTGAGGCCACCAGAGCGGGTCCCTGAGGTCCCCGTCGTAACTCGAGAAGACCTGCCGCAACTCGAGAAAATCCAGGAGGTTCTCCCCTCCAGGCGAGATGAGGCCCATTTCCGCTGAGGCGTCTGGAGGCTGATCACACCTCACCTCTGGAACTTCGAAAGGGTCCTTCACACCCTTGGTGCAAATCAAGAAGTTCCCCGACATACCCGTCTCCACTCGAGAGGAATCACGAGGGTCCCGCCCACATCCAGAGGAGCCCCGTTTCCGCCTCGTAGCTCGAGATGAGGGATCCTTTCCATGCTTCGTCGGGAAAGAGTTCCCGGCGTTCCCGTCGCATCTCAAGAGGAGGCCCTCTCAACAGGAACGGCGAGAGGAACTCCAGGGTCGTGCCACCATTCCAAGAGTCCCCAGATGTCTCAGTCCATTCCAGAGGAACCTCTTTTCCCTTCACCGGCTCGTCTTTCACGCCGAGGATCGACTCACACCAAGGTGGCACGTGGCACAGCCCTGTGGGAAAGCCTCGTGGGAAAGCCTCGAGGGACAGCCTCGAGGGAAAGCCACAGATCCCTTGATCCACGTGACAGGAAGCGTGACACTACTGCTGCAGCTCGGGAGGAAAGCGCACGTGCATGCCCCCACTCGAGACGAGGCCTGACTCCCCTGGGGAGACTCAGAAGCACCCCAAGATCCATGGCAACACTGGAGAGGAATCCTCAGGTTCCGGCCCCGACTCCACACAAGGACTGAGGCCCCGGCATGGACGGGAGAGGAATCCCGAGAGGTCCCCTAGCAACTCGCATGGGGACTGGCCTTTCCTGAGGCCACCAGAGCGGGTCCCTGAGGTCCCCGTCGTAACTCGAGAAGACCTGCCGCAACTCGAGAAAATCCAGGAGGTTCTCCCCTCCAGGCGAGATGAGGCCCATTTCCGCTGAAGCGTCTCGAGGCTGATCACACCTCACCTCTGGAACTTCGAAAGGGTCCTTCACACCCTTGGTGCAAATCAAGAAGTTCCCCGACCTAGCCGTCTCCACTCGAGAGGAATCATGAGGGTCCCGCCCACATCCAGAGGAGCCCCGTTTCCGCCTCGTAGCTCGAGATGAGGGATCCTTTCCCTGCTTCGTCGGGAAAGAGTTCCCGGCCTTCCCGTCGCATCTCAAGAGGAGGCCGTCTCAACAGGAACGGCGAGAGGAACTCCAGGGTCGTGCCACCATTCCAAGAGTCCCCCAGATGTCTCAGTCCATTCCAGAGGAACCTCTTTTCCCTTCACCGGCTCGTCTTTCACGCCGAGGATCGACTCACACCAAGGTGGCACGTGGCACAGCCCTGTGGGAAAGCCTCGTGGGAAAGCCTCGAGGGACAGCCTCGAGGGAAAGCCACAGATCCCTTGATCCACGTGACAGGAAGCGTGACACTACTGCTGCAGCTCGGGAGGAAAGCGCACGTGCAAGCCCCCACTCGAGACCAGGCCTGACTCCCCTGGGGAGACTCAGAAGCACCCCAAGATCCATGGCAACACTGGAGAGGAATCCTCAGGTTCCGGCCCCGACTCCACACAAGGACTGAGGCCCCGGCATGGACGGGAGAGGAATCCCGAGAGGTCCCCTAGCAACTCGCATGGGGACTGGCCTTTCCTGAGGCCACCAGAGCGGGTCCCTGAGGTCCCCGTCGTAACTCGAGAAGACCTGCCGCAACTCGAGAAAATCCAGGAGGTTCTCCCCTCCAGGCGAGATGAGGCCCATTTCCGCTGAGGCGTCTCGAGGCTGATCACACCTCACCTCTGGAACTTCGAAAGGGTCCTTCACACCCTTGGTGCAAATCAGGAAGTTCCCCGACATACCCGTCTCCACTCGAGAGGAATCACGAGGGTCCCGCCCACATCCAGAGGAGCCCCGTTTCCGCCTCATAGCTCGAGATGAGGGATCCTTTCCATGATTCGTCGGGAAAGAGTTCCCGGCGTTCCCCTCGCATCTCAAGAGGAGGCCCTCTCAACAGGAACGGCGAGAGGAACTCCAGGGTCGTGCCACCATTCCAAGAGTCCCCCAGATGTCTCAGTCCATTCCAGAGGAACCTCTTTTCCCTTCACCGGCTCGTCTTTCACGCCGAGGATCGACTCACACCAAGGTGGCACGTGGCACAGCCCTGTGGGAAAGCCTCGTGGGAAAGCCTCGAGGGACAGCCTCGAGGGAAAGCCACAGATCCCTTGATCCACGTGACAGGAAGCGTGACACTACTGCTGCAGCTCGGGAGGAAAGCGCACGTGCATGCCCCCACTCGAGACGAGGCCTGACTCCCCTGGGGAGACTCAGAAGCACCCCAAGATCCATGGCAACACTGGAGAGGAATCCTCAGGTTCCGGCCCCGACTCCACACAAGGACTGAGGCCCCGGCATGGACGGGAGAGGAATCCCGAGAGGTCCCCTAGCAACTCGCATGGGGACTGGCCTTTCCTGAGGCCACCAGAGCGGGTCCCTGAGGTCCCCGTCGTAACTCGAGAAGACCTGCCGCAACTCGAGAAAATCCAGGAGGTTCTCCCCTCCAGGCGAGATGAGGCCCATTTCCGCTGAAGCGTCTCGAGGCTGATCACACCTCACCTCTGGAACTTCGAAAGGGTCCTTCACACCCTTGGTGCAAATCAAGAAGTTCCCCGACCTAGCCGTCTCCACTCGAGAGGAATCATGAGGGTCCCGCCCACATCCAGAGGAGCCCCGTTTCCGCCTCGTAGCTCGAGATGAGGGATCCTTTCCCTGCTTCGTCGGGAAAGAGTTCCCGGCCTTCCCGTCGCATCTCAAGAGGAGGCCGTCTCAACAGGAACGGCGAGAGGAACTCCAGGGTCGTGCCACCATTCCAAGACTCCCCCAGATGTCTCAGTCCATTCCAGAGGAACCTCTTTTCCCTTCACCGGCTCGTCTTTCACGCCGAGGATCGACTCACACCAAGGTGGCACGTGGCACAGCCCTGTGGGAAAGCCTCGTGGGAAAGCCTCGAGGGACAGCCTCGAGGGAAAGCCACAGATCCCTTGATCCACGTGACAGGAAGCGTGACACTACTGCTGCAGCTCGGGAGGAAAGCGCACGTGCAAGCCCCCACTCGAGACCAGGCCTGACTCCCCTGGGGAGACTCAGAAGCACCCCAAGATCCATGGCAACACTGGAGAGGAATCCTCAGGTTCCGGCCCCGACTCCACACAAGGACTGAGGCCCCGGCATGGACGGGAGAGGAATCCCGAGAGGTCCCCTAGCAACTCGCATGGGGACTGGCCTTTCCTGAGGCCACCAGAGCGGGTCCCTGAGGTCCCCGTCGTAACTCGAGAAGACCTGCCGCAACTCGAGAAAATCCAGGAGGTTCTCCCCTCCAGGCGAGATGAGGCCCATTTCCGCTGAGGCGTCTCGAGGCTGATCACACCTCACCTCTGGAACTTCGAAAGCGTCCTTCACACCCTTGGTGCAAATCAGGAAGTTCCCCGACATACCCGTCTCCACTCGAGAGGAATCACGAGGGTCCCGCCCACATCCAGAGGAGCCCCGTTTCCGCCTCGTAGCTCGAGATGAGGGATCCTTTCCATGCTTCGTCGGGAAAGAGTTCCCGGCCTTCCCGTCGCATCTCAAGAGGAGGCCCTCTCAACAGGAACGGCGAGAGGAACTCCAGGGTCGTGCCACCATTCCAAGAGTCCCCCAGATGTCTCAGTCCATTCCAGAGGAACCTCTTTTCCCTTCACCGGCTCGTCTTTCACGCCGAGGATCGACTCACACCAAGGTGGCACGTGGCACAGCCCTGTGGGAAAGCCTCGTGGGAAAGCCTCGAGGGACAGCCTCGAGGGAAAGCCACAGATCCCTTGATCCACGTGACAGGAAGCGTGACACTACTGCTGCAGCTCGGGAGGAAAGCGCACGTGCATGCCCCCACTCGAGACGAGGCCTGACTCCCCTGGGGAGACTCAGAAGCACCCCAAGATCCATGGCAACACTGGAGAGGAATCCTCAGGTTCCGGCCCCGACTCCACACAAGGACTGAGGCCCCGGCATGGACGGGAGAGGAATCCCGAGAGGTCCCCTAGCAACTCGCATGGGGACTGGCCTTTCCTGAGGCCACCAGAGCGGGTCCCTGAGGTCCCCGTCGTAACTCGAGAAGACCTGCCGCAACTCGAGAAAATCCAGGAGGTTCTCCCCTCCAGGCGAGATGAGGCCCATTTCCGCTGAGGCGTCTGGAGGCTGATCACACCTCACCTCTGGAACTTCGAAAGGGTCCTTCACACCCTTGGTGCAAATCAAGAAGTTCCCCGACATACCCGTCTCCACTCGAGAGGAATCACGAGGGTCCCGCCCACATCCAGAGGAGCCCCGTTTCCGCCTCGTAGCTCGAGATGAGGGATCCTTTCCATGCTTCGTCGGGAAAGAGTTCCCGGCGTTCCCGTCGCATCTCAAGAGGAGGCCCTCTCAACAGGAACGGCGAGAGGAACTCCAGGGTCGTGCCACCATTCCAAGAGTCCCCAGATGTCTCAGTCCATTCCAGAGGAACCTCTTTTCCCTTCACCGGCTCGTCTTTCACGCCGAGGATCGACTCACACCAAGGTGGCACGTGGCACAGCCCTGTGGGAAAGCCTCGTGGGAAAGCCTCGAGGGACAGCCTCGAGGGAAAGCCACAGATCCCTTGATCCACGTGACAGGAAGCGTGACACTACTGCTGCAGCTCGGGAGGAAAGCGCACGTGCATGCCCCCACTCGAGACGAGGCCTGACTCCCCTGGGGAGACTCAGAAGCACCCCAAGATCCATGGCAACACTGGAGAGGAATCCTCAGGTTCCGGCCCCGACTCCACACAAGGACTGAGGCCCCGGCATGGACGGCAGAGGAATCCCGAGAGGTCCCCTAGCAACTCGCATGGGGACTGGCCTTTCCTGAGGCCACCAGAGCGGGTCCCTGAGGTCCCCGTCGTAACTCGAGAAGACCTGCCGCAACTCGAGAAAATCCAGGAGGTTCTCCCCTCCAGGCGAGATGAGGCCCATTTCCGCTGAAGCGTCTCGAGGCTGATCACACCTCACCTCTGGAACTTCGAAAGGGTCCTTCACACCCTTGGTGCAAATCAAGAAGTTCCCCGACCTAGCCGTCTCCACTCGAGAGGAATCATGAGGGTCCCGCCCACATCCAGAGGAGCCCCGTTTCCGCCTCGTAGCTCGAGATGAGGGATCCTTTCCCTGCTTCGTCGGGAAAGAGTTCCCGGCCTTCCCGTCGCATCTCAAGAGGAGGCCGTCTCAACAGGAACGGCGAGAGGAACTCGAGGGTCGTGCCACCATTCCAAGAGTCCCCCAGATGTCTCAGTCCATTCCAGAGGAACCTCTTTTCCCTTCACCGGCTCGTCTTTCACGCCGAGGATCGACTCACACCAAGGTGGCACGTGGCACAGCCCTGTGGGAAAGCCTCGTGGGAAAGCCTCGAGGGACAGCCTCGAGGGAAAGCCACAGATCCCTTGATCCACGTGACAGGAAGCGTGACACTACTGCTGCAGCTCGGGAGGAAAGCGCACGTGCAAGCCCCCACTCGAGACCAGGCCTGACTCCCCTGGGGAGACTCAGAAGCACCCCAAGATCCATGGCAACACTGGAGAGGAATCCTCAGGTTCCGGCCCCGACTCCACACAAGGACTGAGGCCCCGGCATGGACGGGAGAGGAATCCCGAGAGGTCCCCTAGCAACTCGCATGGGGACTGGCCTTTCCTGAGGCCACCAGAGCGGGTCCCTGAGGTCCCCGTCGTAACTCGAGAAGACCTGCCGCAACTCGAGAAAATCCAGGAGGTTCTCCCCTCCAGGCGAGATGAGGCCCATTTCCGCTGAAGCGTCTCGAGGCTGATCACACCTCACCTCTGGAACTTCGAAAGGGTCCTTCACACCCTTGGTGCAAATCAAGAAGTTCCCCGACCTAGCCGTCTCCACTCGAGAGGAATCATGAGGGTCCCGCCCACATCCAGAGGAGCCCCGTTTCCGCCTCGTAGCTCGAGATGAGGGATCCTTTCCCTGCTTCGTCGGGAAAGATTTCCCGGCCTTCCCGTCGCATCTCAAGAGGAGGCCGTCTCAACAGGAACGGCGAGAGGAACTCCAGGGTCGTGCCACCATTCCAAGAGTCCCCCAGATGTCTCAGTCCATTCCAGAGGAACCTCTTTTCCCTTCACCGGCTCGTCTTTCACGCCGAGGATCGACTCACACCAAGGTGGCACGTGGCACAGCCCTGTGGGAAAGCCTCGTGGGAAAGCCTCGAGGGACAGCCTCGAGGGAAAGCCACAGATCCCTTGATCCACGTGACAGGAAGCGTGACACTACTGCTGCAGCTCGGGAGGAAAGCGCACGTGCAAGCCCCCACTCGAGACCAGGCCTGACTCCCCTGGGGAGACTCAGAAGCACCCCAAGATCCATGGCAACACTGGAGAGGAATCCTCAGGTTCCGGCCCCGACTCCACACAAGGACTGAGGCCCCGGCATGGACGGGAGAGGAATCCCGAGAGGTCCCCTAGCAACTCGCATGGGGACTGGCCTTTCCTGAGGCCACCAGAGCGGGTCCCTGAGGTCCCCGTCGTAACTCGAGAAGACCTGCCGCAACTCGAGAAAATCCAGGAGGTTCTCCCCTCCAGGCGAGATGAGGCCCATTTCCGCTGAGGCGTCTCGAGGCTGATCACACCTCACCTCTGGAACTTCGAAAGGGTCCTTCACACCCTTGGTGCAAATCAGGAAGTTCCCCGACATACCCGTCTCCACTCGAGAGGAATCACGAGGGTCCCGCCCACATCCAGAGGAGCCCCGTTTCCGCCTCATAGCTCGAGATGAGGGATCCTTTCCATGATTCGTCGGGAAAGAGTTCCCGGCGTTCCCGTCGCATCTCAAGAGGAGGCCCTCTCAACAGGAACGGCGAGAGGAACTCCAGGGTCGTGCCACCATTCCAAGAGTCCCCCAGATGTCTCAGTCCATTCCAGAGGAACCTCTTTTCCCTTCACCGGCTCGTCTTTCACGCCGAGGATCGACTCACACCAAGGTGGCACGTGGCACAGCCCTGTGGGAAAGCCTCGTGGGAAAGCCTCGAGGGACAGCCTCGAGGGAAAGCCACAGATCCCTTGATCCACGTGACAGGAAGCGTGACACTACTGCTGCAGCTCGGGAGGAAAGCGCACGTGCATGCCCCCACTCGAGACGAGGCCTGACTCCCCTGGGGAGACTCAGAAGCACCCCAAGATCCATGGCAACACTGGAGAGGAATCCTCAGGTTCCGGCCCTGACTCCACACAAGGACTGAGGCCCCGGCATGGACGGGAGAGGAATCCCGAGAGGTCCCCTAGCAACTCGCATGGGGACTGGCCTTTCCTGAGGCCACCAGAGCGGGTCCCTGAGGTCCCCGTCGTAACTCGAGAAGACCTGCCGCAACTCGAGAAAATCCAGGAGGTTCTCCCCTCCAGGCGAGATGAGGCCCATTTCCGCTGAAGCGTCTCGAGGCTGATCACACCTCACCTCTGGAACTTCGAAAGGGTCCTTCACACCCTTGGTGCAAATCAAGAAGTTCCCCGACCTAGCCGTCTCCACTCGAGAGGAATCACGAGGGTCCCGCCCACATCCAGAGGAGCCCCGTTTCCGCCTCGTAGCTCGAGATGAGGGATCCTTTCCCTGCTTCGTCGGGAAAGAGTTCCCGGCCTTCCCGTCGCATCTCAAGAGGAGGCCGTCTCAACCGGAACGGCGAGAGGAACTCCAAGGTCGTGCCACCATTCCAAGAGTCCCCCAGATGTCTCAGTCCATTCCAGAGGAACCTCTTTTCCCTTCACCGGCTCGTCTTTCACGCCGAGGATCGACTCACACCAAGGTGGCACGTGGCACAGCCCTGTTTGAAAGCCTCGTGGGAAAGCCTCGAGGGACAGCCTCGAGGGAAAGCCACAGATCCCTTGATCCACGTGACAGGAAGCGTGACACTACTGCTGCAGCTCGGGAGGAAAGCGCACGTGCATGCCCCCACTCGAGACGAGGCCTGACTCCCCTGGGGAGACTCAGAAGCACCCCAAGATCCATGGCAACACTGGAGAGGAATCCTCAGGTTCCGGCCCCGACTCCACACAAGGACTGAGGCCCCGGCATGGACGGGAGAGGAATCCCGAGAGGTCCCCTAGCAACTCGCATGGGGACTGGCCTTTCCTGAGGCCACCAGAGCGGGTCCCTGAGGTCCCCGTCGTAACTCGAGAAGACCTGCCGCAACTCGAGAAAATCCAGGAGGTTCTCCCCTCCAGGCGAGATGAGGCCCATTTCCGCTGAGGCGTCTCGAGGCTGATCACACCTCACCTCTGGAACTTCGAAAGGGTCCTTCACACCCTTGGTGCAAATCAGGAAGTTCCCCGACCTAGCCGTCTCCACTCGAGAGGAATCATGAGGGTCCCGCCCACATCCAGAGGAGCCCCGTTTCCGCCTCGTAGCTCGAGATGAGGGATCCTTTCCCTGCTTCGTCGGGAAAGAGTTCCCGGCCTTCCCGTCGCATCTCAAGAGGAGGCCGTCTCAACAGGAACGGCGAGAGGAACTCGAGGGTCGTGCCACCATTCCAAGAGTCCCCCAGATGTCTCAGTCCATTCCAGAGGAACCTCTTTTCCCTTCACCGGCTCGTCTTTCACGCCGAGGATCGACTCACACCAAGGTGGCACGTGGCACAGCCCTGTGGGAAAGCCTCGTGGGAAAGCCTCGAGGGACAGCCTCGAGGGAAAGCCACAGATCCCTTGATCCACGTGACAGGAAGCGTGACAGTACTGCTGCAGCTCGGGAAGAAACCGCACGTGCAAGCCCCCACTCGAGACCAGGCCTGACTCCCCTGGGGAGACTCAGAAGCACCCCAAGATCCATGGCAACACTGGAGAGGAATCCTCAGGTTCCGGCCCCGACTCCACACAAGGACTGAGGCCCCGGCATGGACGGGAGAGGAATCCCGAGAGGTCCCCTAGCAACTCGCATGGGGACTGGCCTTTCCTGAGGCCACCAGAGCGGGTCCCTGAGGTCCCCGTCGTAACTCGAGAAGACCTGCCGCAACTCGAGAAAATCCAGGAGGTTCTCCCCTCCAGGCGAGATGAGGCCCATTTCCGCTGAGGCGTCTCGAGGCTGATCACACCTCACCTCTGGAACTTCGAAAGGGTCCTTCACACCCTTGGTGCAAATCAGGAAGTTCCCCGACATACCCGTCTCCACTCGAGAGGAATCACGAGGGTCCCGCCCACATCCAGAGGAGCCCCGTTTCCGCCTCGTAGCTCGAGATGAGGGATCCTTTCCCTGCTTCGTCGGGAAAGAGTTCCCGGCCTTCCCGTTGCATCTCAAGAGGAGGCCGTCTCAACCGGAACGGCGAGAGGAACTCCAAGGTCGTGCCACCATTCCAAGAATCCCCCAGATGTCTCAGTCCATTCCAGAGGAACCTCTTTTCCCTTCACCGGCTCGTCTTTCACGCCGAGGATCGACTCACACCAAGGTGGCACGTGGCACAGCCCTGTTTGAAAGCCTCGTGGGAAAGCCTCGAGGGACAGCCTCGAGGGAAAGCCACAGATCCCTTGATCCACGTGACAGGAAGCGTGACACTACTGCTGCAGCTCGGGAGGAAAGCGCACGTGCATGCCCCCACTCGAGACGAGGCCTGACTCCCCTGGGGAGACTCAGAAGCACCCCAAGATCCATGGCAACACTGGAGAGGAATCCTCAGGTTCCGGCCCCGACTCCACACAAGGACTGAGGCCCCGGCATGGACGGGAGAGGAATCCCGAGAGGTCCCCTAGCAACTCGCATGGGGACTGGCCTTTCCTGAGGCCACCAGAGCGGGTCCCTGAGGTCCCCGTCGTAACTCGAGAAGACCTGCCGCAACTCGAGAAAATCCAGGAGGTTCTCCCCTCCAGGCGAGATGAGGCCCATTTCCGCTGAGGCGTCTGGAGGCTGATCACACCTCACCTCTGGAACTTCGAAAGGGTACTTCACACCCTTGGTGCAAATCAAGAAGTTCCCCGACATACCCGTCTCCACTCGAGAGGAATCACGAGGGTCCCGCCCACATCCAGAGGAGCCCCGTTTCCGCCTCGTAGCTCGAGATGAGGGATCCTTTCCATGCTTCGTCGGGAAAGAGTTCCCGGCGTTCCCGTCGCATCTCAAGAGGAGGCCCTCTCAACAGGAACGGCGAGAGGAACTCCAGGGTCGTGCCACCATTCCAAGAGTCCCCCAGATGTCTCAGTCCATTCCAGAGGAACCTCTTTTCCCTTCACCGGCTCGTCTTTCACGCCGAGGATCGACTCACACCAAGGTGGCACGTGGCACAGCCCTGTGGGAAAGCCTCGTGGGAAAGCCTCGAGGGACAGCCTCGAGGGAAAGCCACAGATCCCTTGATGCACGTGACAGGAAGCGTGACACTACTGCTGCAGCTCGGGAGGAAAGCGCACGTGCATGCCCCCACTCGAGACGAGGCCTGACTCCCCTGGGGAGACTCAGAAGCACCCCAAGATCCATGGCAACACTGGAGAGGAATCCTCAGGTTCCGGCCCCGACTCCACACAAGGACTGAGGCCCCGGCATGGACGGGAGAGGAATCCCGAGAGGTCCCCTAGCAACTCGCATGGGGACTGGCCTTTCCTGAGGCCACCAGAGCGGGTCCCTGAGGTCCCCGTCGTAACTCGAGAAGACCTGCCGCAACTCGAGAAAATCCAGGAGGTTCTCCCCTCCAGGCGAGATGAGGCCCATTTCCGCTGAGGCGTCTGGAGGCTGATCACACCTCACCTCTGGAACTTCGAAAGGGTACTTCACACCCTTGGTGCAAATCAAGAAGTTCCCCGACATACCCGTCTCCACTCGAGAGGAATCACGAGGGTCCCGCCCACATCCAGAGGAGCCCCGTTTCCGCCTCGTAGCTCGAGATGAGGGATCCTTTCCATGCTTCGTCGGGAAAGAGTTCCCGGCGTTCCCGTCGCATCTCAAGAGGAGGCCCTCTCAACAGGAACGGCGAGAGGAACTCCAGGGTCGTGCCACCATTCCAAGAGTCCCCCAGATGTCTCAGTCCATTCCAGAGGAACCTCTTTTCCCTTCACCGGCTCGTCTTTCACGCCGAGGATCGACTCACACCAAGGTGGCACGTGGCACAGCCCTGTGGGAAAGCCTCGTGGGAAAGCCTCGAGGGACAGCCTCGAGGGAAAGATCCCTTGATCCACGTGACAGGAAGCGTGACACTACTGCTGCAGCTCGGGAGGAAAGCGCACGTGCATGCCCCCACTCGAGACGAGGCCTGACTCCCCTGGGGAGACTCAGAAGCACCCCAAGATCCATGGCAACACTGGAGAGGAATCCTCAGGTTCCGGCCCCGACTCCACACAAGGACTGAGGCCCCGGCATGGACGGGAGAGGAATCCCGAGAGGTCCCCTAGCAACTCGCATGGGGACTGGCCTTTCCTGAGGCCACCAGAGCGGGTCCCTGAGGTCCCCGTCGTAACTCGAGAAGACCTGCCGCAACTCGAGAAAATCCAGGAGGTTCTCCCCTCCAGGCGAGATGAGGCCCATTTCCGCTGAGGCGTCTCGAGGCTGATCACACCTCACCTCTGGAACTTCGAAAGGGTCCTTCACACCCTTGGTGCAAATCAGGAAGTTCCCCGACATACCCGTCTCCACTCGAGAGGAATCACGAGGGTTCCGCCCACATCCAGAGGAGCCCCGTTTCCGCCTCGTAGCTCGAGATGAGGGATCCTTTCCCTGCTTCGTCGGGAAAGAGTTCCCGGCCTTCCCATCGCATCTCAAGAGGAGGCCGTCTCAACAGGAACGGCGAGAGGAACTCCAGGGTCGTGCCACCATTCCAAGAGTCCCCCAGATGTCTCAGTCCATTCCAGAGGAACCTCTTTTCCCTTCACCGGCTCGTCTTTCACGCCGAGGATCGACTCACACCAAGGTGGCACGTGGCACAGCCCTGTGGGAAAGCCTCGTGGGAAAGCCTCGAGGGACAGCCTCGAGGGAAAGCCACAGATCCCTTGATCCACGTGACAGGAAGCGTGACACTACTCCTGCAGCTCAGGAGGAAAGCGCACGTGCATGCCCCCACTCGAGACGAGGCCTGACTCCCCTGGGGAGACTCAGAAGCACCCCAAGATCCATGGCAACACTGGAGAGGAATCCTCAGGTTCCAGCCCCAACTCCACACAAGGACTGAGGCCCCGGCATGGACGGGAGAGGAATCCCGAGAGGTCCCCTAGCAACTCGCATGGGGACTGGCCTTTCCTGAGGCCACCAGAGCGGGTCCCTGAGGTCCCCGTCGTAACTCGAGAAGACATGCCGCAACTCGAGAAAATCCAGGAGGTTCTCCCCTCCAGGCGAGATGAGGCCCATTTCTGCTGAGGCGTCTCAAGGCTGATCACACCTCACCTATGGAACTTCGAAAGGGTCCTTCACACCCTTGGTGCAAATCAAGAAGTTCCCCGACATACCCGTCTCCCCTCGAGAGGAAACACGAGGGTACCGCCCACATCCAGAGGAGCCCCGTTTCCGCCTCGTAGCTCGAGATGAGGGATCCTTTCCCTGCTTCGTCGGGAAAGAGTTCCCGGCGTTCCCGTCGCATCTCAAGAGGAGGCCCTCTCAACAGGAACGGAGAGAGTAACTCCAGTGTCATGCCACCATTCCTGGAGTCCCCCAGATGTCTCAGTCCATTCCAGAGGAATCTCGTTTCCCTTCACCGGTTCGTCTTTCACGCCGAGGATCGACTCACACCAAGGTGGCACGTGGCACAGCCCTGTGGGAGAGCCTCGTGGGAAAGCCTCGAGAGACAGCCTCGAGGGAAAGCCACAGATCCCTTGATCCACGTGACAGGAAGCGTGACACTACTGCTGCAGCTCGGGAGGAAAGCGCACGTGCATGCCCCCACTCGAGACGAGGCCTGACTCCCCTGGGGAGACTCAGAAGCACCCCAAGATCCATGGCAACACTGGAGAGGAATCCTCAGGTTCCGGCCCCGACTCCACACAAGGACTGAGGCCCCGGCATGGACGGGAGAGGAATCCCGAGAGGTCCCCTAGCAACTCGCATGGGGACTGGCCTTTCATGAGGCCACCAGAGCGGGTCCCTGAGGACCCCGTCATAACTCGAGAAGACCTGCCACAACTCGAGAAAATCCAGTAGGTTCTCCCCTCCAGGCGAGATGAGGCCCATTTCCGCTGAGGCGTCTCGAGGCTGATCACACCTCACCTCTGGAACTTCGAAAGGGTCCTTCACACCCTTGGTGCAAATCAAGAAGTTCCCCGACATACCCGTCTCCACTCGAGAGGAAACACGAGGGTCCCGCCCACATCCAGAGGAGCCCCGTTTCCGCCTCGTAGCTCGAGATGAGGGATTCTTTCCCTGCTTCTTCGGGAAAGAGTTCCCAGCGTTCCCGTCGCATCTCAAGAGGAGGCCCTCTCAACAGGAACGGCGAGAGGAACTCCAGGGTCCTGCCACCATTCCAAGAGTCCCCCAGATGTCTGACTCCATTCCAGAGGAACCTCTTTTCCCTTCACCGGCTCGTCTTTCACGCCGAGGATCGACTCACACCAAGGTGGCACGTGTCACAGCCTTGTGGGTAAGCCTCGTGGGAAAGCCTCCAGTGACAGCCTCGAGGGAAAGCCACACATCCCTTGATCCACGTGACAGGACGCGTGACACTACTGCTGCAGCTTGGGAGGAAAGCGCACGTGCATGCTCCCACTCGAGACGAGGCCTGACTCCCCTGGGGAGACTCAGAAGCACCCCAAGATCCATGGCAACAATGGAGAGGAATCCTCAGGTTCCGGCCCCGACTCCACACAAGGACTGAGGCCCCGGCATGGACGGGAGAGGAATCCCGAGAGGTCCCCTAGCAACTCGCATGGGGACTGGCCTTTCATGAGGCCACCAGAGCGGGTCCCTGATGTCCCCGTTGTAACTCGAGAAGACCTGCCACAACTCGAGAAAATCCAGTAGGTTCTCCCCTCCCGGCGAGATGAGGTCCATTTCCGCTGAGGCGTCTCGATGCTGATCACACCTCACCTCTGGATCTTCGAAAGGGTCCTTCACACCCTTGGTGCTAATCAAGAAGTTCCCCGACATACCCGTCTCCACTCGAGAGGAATCACGAGGGTCCCGCCCACATCCAGAGGAGCCCCGTTTCCGCCTCGAAGCTCGAGATGAGGGATCCTTTCCCTGCTTCGTCGGGAAAGAGTTCCCGGCGTTCCCGTCGCATCTCAAGACGAGGCCCTCTCAACAGGAACGGCGAGAGGAACTCCAGGGTCGTGCCACCATTCCTCGAGTCCCCCAGATGTCTCAGTCCATTCCAGAGGAACCTCTTTTCCCTTCACCGGCTCGTCTTTCACGCCGAGGATCGACTCACACCAAGGTGGCACGTGGCACAGCCCTGTGGGAGAGCCTAGTGGGAAAGCCTCGAGGGACAGCCTCGAGGGAAAGCCACAGATCCCTTGATCCACGTGACAGGAAGCGTGACACTACTGCTGCAGATCGGGAGGAAAGCGCACGTGCATGCCCCCACTCGAGACGCGGCCTGACTCCCCTCGGGAGACTCAGAAGCACCCCAAGATCCATGACAACACTGGAGAGGAATCCTCAGGTTCCGGCCCCGACTCCCCACAAGGACTGAGGCCCCGGCATGGATGGGAGAGGAATCCCGAGAGGTCCCCTAGCAACGGGCATGGGGACTGGCCTTTCCTGAGGCCACCAGAGCGGGTCCCTGAGGTCCCCGTCGTAACTCGAGAAGACCTGCCGCAACTCGAGAAAATCCAGGAGGTTCTCCCCTCCAGGCGAGATGAGGCCCATTTCCGCTGAGGCGTCTCAAGGCTGATCACACCTCACCTCTGGAACTTCGAAAGGCTCCTTCACACCCTTGGTGCAAATCAAGAAGTTTCCCGACATACTCGTCTCCACTCGAGAGGAATCTCGAGGGTCCCGCCCACATCCAGAGGAGCCCCGTTTCCGCCTCGTAGCTCGAGATGAGGGATCCTTTCCCTGCTTCGTCGGGAAAGAGTTCCCGGCGTTCCCGTCGCATCTCAAGAGGAGGCCCTCTCAACAGGAACGGCGAGAGGAACTCCAGGGTCGTGCCACCATTCCAAGAGTCCCCCAGATGTCTCAGTCCATTTCAGAGGAACCTCTTTTCCCTTCACCGGCTCGTCTTTCACGTCGAGGATCGACTCACACCAAGGTGGCACGTGGCACAGCCCTGTGGGAGAGCCTCGTGGGAAAGCCTCGAGAGACAGCCTCGAGGGAAAGCCACAGATCCCTTGATCCACGTGACAGGAAGCGTGACACTACTGCTGCAGCTCGGGAGGAAAGCGCACGTGCATGCCCCCACTCGAGACGAGGCCTGACTCCCCTGGGGAGACTCAGAAGCACCCCAAGATCCATGGCAACATTGGAGAGGAATCCTCAGGTTCCGGCCCCGACTTCACAAAAGGACTGAGGCCCCGGCATGGACGGGAGAGGAATCCCGAGAGGTCCCCTAGCAACTCGCATGGGGACTGGCCTTTCCAGAGGCCACCAGAGCGGGTCCCTGAGGTCCCCGTCGTAACTCGAGAAGACCTTCCGCAACTCGAGAAAATCCAGGAGGTTCTCCCCTCCAGGCGAGATGAGGCCCATTTCCGCTGAGGCGTCTCGAGGCTGATCACACCTCACCTCTGGAACTTCGAAAGGGTCCTTCACACCCTTGGGGCAAATCAAGAAGTTTCCCGACATACCCGTCTCCACTCGAGAGGAAAAACGAGGGTCCCGTCCACATCCAGAGGAGCCCCGTTTCCGCCTCGTAGCTCGAGATGAGGGATCCTTTCCCTGCTTCGTCGGGAAAGAGTTCCCAGCGTTCCCGTCGCACCTCAAGAGGAGGCCCTCTCAACAGGAATGGCGACAGGAACTCCAGGGTCGTGCCACCATTCCAAGAGTCCCCCAGATGTCTCAGTCCATTCCAGAGGAACCTCTTTTCCCGTCACCGGCTCGTCTTTCACGACGAGGATCGACTCACACCAAGGTGGCACGTGGCACAGCCCTGTGGGAAAGCCTCATGGGAAAGCCTCGAGGGACAGCCTCGAGGGAAAGCCACAGATCCCTTGATCCACGTGACAGGAAGCGTGACACTACTGCTGCAGCTCGGGAGGAAAGCGCACGTGCATGCCCCCACTCGAGACGAGGCCTGAATCCCCTGGGGAGACTCAGTAGCACCCCAAGATCCATGGCAACACTGGAGAGGAATTCTCTGGTTCCGGCCCCGGCTCCACACAAGGTCTTAGGCCACGGCATGGTCGGGAGAGGAATCCCGAGATGGCCCTTAGCAACTCGCATGGGGACTGGCCTTTCCTGAGGCCACCAGAGCGGGTCCCTGAGGTCCCCGTCGTAACTCGAGAAGACCTTCCGCAACTCGAGAAAATCCAGGAGGTTCTCCCCTCCAGGCCAGATGAGGCCCATTTCCGCTGAGGCGTCTCGAGGCTGATCACACCTCCGCTCTGGAACTTCTAAGGGGTCCTTCACACCCTTGGTGCAAATTAAGAAGTTCGCTGACATACCCGACTCCACTCGACAGGAAACACGAGGGTCCCGCCCACATCCAGAGGAGACCCGTTTCCGCCTCATAGCTCGAGATGAGGGATCCTTTCCCTGCTTCGTCGGGAACGATTTCCCGGCGTTCCCGTCGCATCTCAAGAGGAGGCCCTCTCAACAGGAACGGCGAGAGGAACTCCAGGGTCGTGCCACCATTCCAAGAGTCCCCCAGATGTCTCAGTCCATTCCAGAGGAACCTCTTTTCCCTTCACCGGCTCATCTTTCATGCCGAGAATCGACTCACACCAAGGTGGCACGTGGCACAGCCCTGTGGGAAAGCCTCGTGGGAAAGCCTCGAGGGACAGCCTCGAGGGAAAGCCACAGATCCCTTGATCCACGTGACAGGAAGCGTGACACTACTGCTGCAGCTCGGGAGGAAAGCGCACGTGCATGCCCCCACTCGAGACGAGGCCTGATTCCCCTGGGGAGACTCAGAAGCACCCCAAGATCCATGGCAACACTGGAGAGGAATCCTCAGGTTCCGGCCCCGACTTCACACAAGGACTGAGGCCCCGGCATGGACGGGAGAGGAATCCCGAGAGGTCCCCTAGCAACTCGCATGGGGACTGGCCTTTCCAGAGGCCACCAGAGCGGGTCCCTGAGGTCCCCGTCGTAACTCGAGAAGACCTTCCGCAACTCGAGAAAATCCAGGAGGTTCTCCCCTCCAGGCGAGATGAGGCCCATTTCCGCTGAGGCGTCTCGAGGCTGATCACACCTCACCTCTGGAACTTCGAAAGGGTCCTTCACACCCTTGGGGCAAATCAAGAAGTTTCCCGACATACCCGTCTCCACTCGAGAGGAAACACGAGGGTCCCGTCCACATCCAGAGGAGCCCCGTTTCCGCCTCGTAGCTCGAGATGAGGGATCCTTTCCCTGCTTCTTCGGGAACGAGTTCCCGGCTATCCTGTCGCATCTCAAGAGGAGGCCCTCTCAACAGGAACGGCGAGAGGAACTCCAGGGTCGTGCCACCATTCCAAGAGTCCCCCAGATGTCTCAGTCCATTCCAGAGGAACCTCTTTTCCCTTCACCGGCTCTTCTTTCACGCCGAGGGTCGACTCACACCAAGGTGGCACGTGGCACAGCCCTGTGGGAAAGCCTCGTGGGAAAGCCTCGAGGGACAGCCTCGAGGGAAAGCCACAGATCCCTTGATCCACGTGACAGGAAGCGTGACACTACTGCTGCAGCTCGGGAGGAATGCGCACGTGCATGCCCCCACACGAGACGAGGCCTGATTCCCCTGGGGAGACTCAGAAGCACCCCAAGATCCATGGCAACACTGGAGAGGAATCCTCAGGTTCCGGCCCCGAATTCACACAAAGACTGAGGCCCCGGCATGGACGGGAGAGGAATCCCGAGAGGTCCCCTAGCAACTCGCATGGGGACTGGCCTTTCCAGAGGCCACCAGAGCGGGTCCCTGAGGTCCCCGTCGTAACTCGAGAAGACCTTCCGCAACTCGAGAAAATCCAGGAGGTTCTCCCCTCCAGGCGAGATGAGGCCCATTTCCGCTGAGGCGTCTCGAGGCTGATCACACCTCACCTCTGGAACTTCGAAAGGGTCCTTCACACCCTTGGGGCAAATCAAGAAGTTTCCCGACATACCCGTCTCCACTCGAGAGGAAAAACGAGGGTCCCGTCCACATCCAGAGGAGCCCCGTTTCCGCCTCGTAGCTCGAGATGAGGGATCCTTTCCCTGCTTCGTCGGGAAAGAGTTCCCAGCGTTCCCGTCGCACCTCAAGAGGAGGCCCTCTCAACAGGAATGGCGACAGGAACTCCAGGGTCGTGCCACCATTCCAAGAGTCCCCCAGATGTCTCAGTCCATTCCAGAGGAACCTCTTTTCCCGTCACCGGCTCGTCTTTCACGACGAGGATCGACTCACACCAAGGTGGCACGTGGCACAGCCCTGTGGGAAAGCCTCATGGGAAAGCCTCGAGGGACAGCCTCGAGGGAAAGCCACAGATCCCTTGATCCACGTGACAGGAAGCGTGACACTACTGCTGCAGCTCGGGAGGAAAGCGCACGTGCATGCCCCCACTCGAGACGAGGCCTGAATCCCCTGGGGAGACTCAGAAGCACCCCAAGATCCATGGCAACACTGGAGAGGAATTCTCTGGTTCCGGCCCCGGCTCCACACAAGGTCTTAGGCCACGGCATGGTCGGGAGAGGAATCCCGAGATGGCCCTTAGCAACTCGCATGGGGACTGGCCTTTCCTGAGGCCACCAGAGCGGGTCCCTGAGGTCCCCGTCGTAACTCGAGAAGACCTTCCGCAACTGGAGAAAATCCAGGAGGTTCTCCCCTCCAGGCCAGATGAGGCCCATTTCCGCTGAGGCGTCTCGAGGCTGATCACACCTCCGCTCTGGAACTTCGAAGGGGTCCTTCACACCCTTGGTGCAAATTAAGAAGTTCGCTGACATACCCGTCTCCACTCGACAGGAAACACGAGGGTCCCGCCCACATCCAGAGGAGACCCGTTTCCGCCTCATAGCTCGAGATGAGGGATCCTTTCCCTGCTTCGTCGGGAACGATTTCCCGGCGTTCCCGTCGCATCTCAAGAGGAGGCCCTCTCAACAGGAACGGCGAGAGGAACTCCAGGGTCGTGCCACCATTCCAAGAGTCCCCCAGATGTCTCAGTCCATTCCAGAGGAACCTCTTTTCCCTTCACCGGCTCATCTTTCACGCCGAGAATCGACACACACCAAGGTGGCACGTGGCACAGCCCTGTGGGAAAGCCTCGTGGGAAAGCCTCGAGGGACAGCCTCGAGGGAAAGCCACAGATCCCTTGATCCACGTGACAGGAAGCGTGACACTACTGCTGCAGCTCGGGAGGAAAGCGCACGTGCATGCCCCCACTCGAGACGAGGCCTGATTCCCCTGGGGAGACTCAGAAGCACCCCAAGATCCATGGCAACACTGGAGAGGAATCCTCAGGTTCCGGCCCCGACTTCACACAAGGACTGAGGCCCCGGCATGGACGGGAGAGGAATCCCGAGAGGTCCCCTAGCAACTCGCATGGGGACTGGCCTTTCCAGAGGCCACCAGAGCGGGTCCCTGAGGTCCCCGTCGTAACTCGAGAAGACCTTCCGCAACTCGAGAAAATCCAGGAGGTTCTCCCCTCCAGGCGAGATGAGGCCCATTTCCGCTGAGGCGTCTCGAGGCTGATCACACCTCACCTCTGGAACTTCGAAAGGGTCCTTCACACCCTTGGGGCAAATCAAGAAGTTTCCCGACATACCCGTCTCCACTCGAGAGGAAACACGAGGGTCCCGTCCACATCCAGAGGAGCCCCGTTTCCGCCTCGTAGCTCGAGATGAGGGATCCTTTCCCTGCTTCGTCGGGAAAGAGTTCCCAGCGTTCCCGTCGCATCTCAAGAGGAGGCCCTCTCAACAGGAACGGCGAGAGGAACTCCAGGGTCGTGCCACCATTCCAAGAGTCCCCCAGATGTCTCAGTCCATTCCAGAGGAACCTCTTTTCCCTTCACCGGCTCGTCATTCACGCCGAGGATCGACTCACACCAAGGTGGCACTTGGCACAGCCCTGTGGGAAAGCCTCGTGGGAAAGCCTCGAGGGACAGCCTCGAGGGTAAGCCACAGATCCCTTGATCCACGTGACAGGAAGCGTGACACTACTGCTGCAGCTCGGGAGGAAAGCGCACGTGCATGCCCCCACTCGAGTCGAGGCCTGACTCCCCTGGGGAGACTCAGAAGCACCCCAAGATCCATGGCAACACTGGAGAGGAATCCTCAGGTTCCGGCCCCGACTCCACACAATGTCTTAGGCCCCGTCATGGACGGGAGAGGTATCCCGAGATGGCCCCTAGCAACTCGCATGGGGACTGGCCTTTCCTGAGGCCACCAGAGCGGGTCCCTGAGGTCCCCGTCGTAACTCGAGAAGACCTGCCGCAACTCGAGAAAATCCAGGAGGTTCTCCCCTCCAGGCGAGACGAGGCCCATTTCCCCTGAGGCGTCTCGAGGCTGATCCCACCTCACCTCTGGAACTTCGAAAGGGTCCTTCACACCCTTGGGGCAAATCAAGAAGTTTCCCGACATACCCGTCTCCACACGAGAGGAAACACGAGGGTCCCGCCCACATCCAGAGGAGCCCCGTTTCCGCCTCGTAGCTCGAGATGAGGGATCCTTTCCCTGCTTCTTCGGGAACGAGTTCCCGGCTATCCTGTCGCATCTCAAGAGGAGGCCCTCTCAACAGGAACGGCGAGAGGAACTCCAGGGTCGTGCCACCATTCCAAGAGTCCCCCAGATGTCTCAGTCCATTTCAGAGGAACCTCTTTTCCCTTCACCGGCTCGTCTTTCACGTCGAGGATCGAATCACACCAAGGTGGCACGTGGCACAGCCCTGTGGGAAAGCCTCGTGGGAAAGCCTCGAGGGACAGCCTCGAGGGAAAGCCACAGATCCCTTGATCCACGTGACAGGAAGCGTGACACTACTGCTGCAGTTCGGGAGGGAAACGCAAGTGTATGCCCCCACTCGAGACGAGGCCTGACTCCCCTGGGGAGACTCAGAAGCACCCCAAGATCCATGACAACCCTGGAGAGGAATCCTCAGGTTCCGGCCCCGACTCCCCACAAGGACTGAGGCCCCGGCATGGATGGGAGAGGAATCCCGAGAGGTCCCCTAGCAACAGGCATGGGGACTGGCCTTTCCTGAGGCCAACAGAGCGGGTCCCTGAGGTCCCCGTCGTAACTCGAGAAGACCTGCCGCAACTCGAGAAAATCCAGGAGGTTCTCCCCTCCAGGCGAGATGAGGCCCGTTTCCGCTGTGGTGTCTCGAGGCTGATCACACCTCACCTCTGGAACTTCGAAAGGGTCCTTCACACCCTTGGTGCTAATCAAGAAGTTCCCCGACATACCCGTCTCCACTCGAGAGGAATCACGAGGGTCCCGCCCACATCCAGAGGAGCCCCGTTTCCGCCTCGTAGCTCGAGATGAGGGATCCTTTCCCTGCTTCGTCGGGAAAGAGTTCCCGGCATTCCCATCGCATCTCAAGAGGAGGCCCTCTCAACAGGAACGGTGAGAGGAACTCCAGGGTCGTGCCACCATTCCAAGAGTCCCTCACATGTCTCAGTCCATTCCAGAGGAACCTCTTTTCCCTTCACCGGCTCGTCTTTCACGCCGAGGATCGACTCACACCAAGGTGGCCCATGGCACAGCCCTGTGGGAAAGCCTCGTGGGAAAGCCTCGAGGGACAGCCTCGAGGGAAAGCCACAGATCCCATGATCCACGTGACAGGAAGCGTGACACTACTGCTGCAGCTCGGGAGGAAGGCGCACGTGCATGCCCCCACTCGAGACGAGGCCTGACTCCCCTGGGGAGACTCAGAAGCACCCCAAGATCCATGGCAACACTGGAGAGGAATCCTCAGGTTCCGGCCCCGCCTCCACACAAGGACTGAGGCCCCGACATGGACGGGAGAGGAATCCAGAGAGGTCCCCTAGCAACTCGCATGGGGACTGGCCTTTCCTGAGGCCACCAGAGCGGGTCCCTGAGGTCCCCGTCGTAACTCGAAAAGACCTGCCGCAACTCGAGAAAATCCAGGAGATTCTCCCCTCCAGGCGAGATGAGGCCCATTTCCGCTGAGGCGTCTCGAGGCTGATCACACCTCCCCTCTGGAACTTCGAAAGGGTCCTTCACACCCTTGGTGCAAATCAAGAAGTTCCCCGACATACCCGTCTCCACTCGAGAGGAATCACGAGGGTCCCGCCCACATCCAGAGGAGCCCCGTTTCCGCCTCTTAGCTCGAGATGAGGGATCCTTTCCCTGCTTCGTCGGGAAAGAGTTCCTGGCGTTCCCGTCGCATCTCAAGTGGAGGCCCTCTCAACAGGAACGGCGAGAGGAACTCCAGGGTCGTGCCACCGTTCCAAGAGTCCTCCAGATGTCTCAGTCCATACCAGAGGAACCTCTTTTCCCTACACCGGCTCGTCTTTCACGCCGAGGATCGACTCACACCAAGGTGGCACGTGGCACAGCCCTGTGGGAAAGCCTCGTGGGAAAGCCTCTAGGGACAGCCTCGAGGGAAAGCCACAGATCCCTTGATCCACGTGACAGGAAGCGTGACACTACTGCTGCCGCTGGGGAGGAAAGCGCACGTGCATGCCCCCACTCGAGACGAGGCCTGACTCCCCTGGGGAGACTCAGAAGCACCCCAAGATCCATGGCAACACTGGAGAGGAATCCTCAGGTTCCGGCCCCGAGTCCACACAAGGACTGAGGCCCCGGCATGGACGGGAGAGGAATCCCGAGAGGTCCCCTAGCAACTCGCATGGGGACTGGCCTTTCCTGAGGCCACCAGAGCGGGTCCCTGAAGTCCCCGTCGTAACTCGAGAAGACCTGCCGCAACTCGAGAAAATCCAGGAGGTTCTCCCCTCCAGGCGAGATGAGGCCCATTTCCGCTGAGGCGTCTCGAGGCTGATCACACCTCCCCTCTGGAACTTCGAAAGGGTCCTTCACACCCTTGGTGCAAATCAAGAAGTTCCCCGACATACCCGTCTCCACTCGATAGGAATCACGAGGGTCCCGCCCACATCCAGAGGAGCCCCGTTTCCGCCTCTTAGCTCGAGATGAGGGATCCTTTCCCTGCTTCGTCGGGAAAGAGTTCCTGGCGTTCCCGTCGCATCTCAAGTGGAGGCCCTCTCAACAGGAACGGCGAGAGGAACTCCAGGGTCGTGCCACCATTCCAAGAGTCCTCCAGATGTCTCAGTCCATACCAGAGGAACCTCTTTTCCCTACACCGGCTCGTCTTTCACGCCGAGGATCGACTCACACCAAGGTGGCACGTGGCACAGCCCTGTGGGAAAGCCTCGTGGGAAAGCCTCTAGGGACAGCCTCGAGGGAAAGCCACAGATCCCTTGATCCACGTGACAGGAAGCGTGACACTACTGCTGCCCCTGGGGAGGAAAGCGCACGTGCATGCCCCCACTCGAGACGAGGCCTGACTCCCCTGGGGAGACTCAGAAGCACCCCAAGATCCATGGCAACACTGGAGAGGAATCCTCAGGTTCCAGCCCCGACTCCACACAAGGTCTTTAGCCCCGACATGGACGGGAGAGAAATCCCGAGAGGTTCCCTAGCAACTCGCATGGGGACTGGCCTTTCCTGAGGCCACCAGAGCGGGTCCCTGAGGTCCCCGTCGTAACTCGAGAAGACCTTCCGCAACTCGAGAAAATCCAGGAGGTTCTCCCCTCCAGGCGAGATGAGGCCCATTTCCGCTGAGGCGTCTCGAGGCTGATCACACCTCACCTCTGGAACTTCGAAAGGGTCCTTCACACCCTTGGTGCAAATCAAGATGTTCCACGACATACCCGGCTCCCCTCGAGAGGAAACACGAGGGTACCGCCCACATCCAGAGGAGCCCCGTTTCCGCCTCGTAGCTCGAGATGAGGGATCCTTTCCCTGCTTCGTCGGGAAAGAGTTCCCAGCGTTCCCGTCGCATCTCAAGAGGAGGCCCTCTCAACAGGAACGGCGAGAGGAACTCCAGGGTCGTGCCACCATTCCAAGAGTCCCCCAGATGTCTCAGTCCATTCCAGAGGAACCTCTTTTCCCTTCACCGGCTCGTCATTCACGCCGAGGATCGACTCACACCAAGGTGGCACTTGGCACAGCCCTGTGGGAAAGCCTCGTGGGAAAGCCTCTCGGGACAGCCTCGAGGGAAAGCCACAGATCCCTTGATCCACGTGACAGGAAGCGTGACACTACTGCTGCAGCTCGGGAGGAAAGCGCACGTGCATGCCCCCACTCGAGTCGAGGCCTGACTCCCCTGGGGAGACTCAGAAGCACCCCAAGATCCATGGCAACACTGGAGAGGAATCCTCAGGTTCCGGCCCCGACTCCACACAATGTCTTAGGCCCCGGCATGGACGGGAGAGGTATCCCGAGATGGCCCCTAGCAACTCGCATGGGGACTGGCCTTTCCTGAGGCCACCAGAGCGGGTCCCTGAGGTCCCCGTCGTAACTCGAGAAGACCTGCCGCAACTCGAGAAAATCCAGGAGGTTCTCCCCTCCAGGCGAGACGAGGCCCATTTCCCCTGAGGCGTCTCGAGGCTGATCCCACCTCACCTCTGGAACTTCGAAAGGGTCCTTCACACCCTTGGGGCAAATCAAGAAGTTTCCCGACATACCCGTCTCCACACGAGAGGAAACACGAGGGTCCCGTCCACATCCAGAGGAGCCCCGTTTCCGCCTCGTAGCTCGAGATGAGGGATCCTTTCCCTGCTTCGTCGGGAAAGAGTTCCCGGCGTTCCCGTCGCATCTCAAGAGGAGGCCCTCTCAACAGGAACGGCGAGAGGAACTCCAGGGTCGTGCCACCATTCCAAGAGTCCCCCAGATGTCTCAGTCCATTTCAGAGGAACCTCTTTTCCCTTCACCGGCTCGTCTTTCACGTCGAGGATCGACTCACACCAAGGTGGCACGTGGCACAGCCCTGTGGGAAAGCCTCGTGGGAAAGCCTCGAGGGACAGCCTCGAGGGAAAGCCACAGATCCCTTGATCCACGTGACAGGAAGCGTGACACTACTGCTGCAGTTCGGGAGGAAAACGCAAGTGTATGCCCCCACTCGAGACGAGGCCTGACTCCCCTGGGGAGACTCAGAAGCACCCCAAGATCCATGACAACCCTGGAGAGGAATCCTCAGGTTCCGGCCCCGACTCCCCACAAGGACTGAGGCCCCGGCATTGATGGGAGAGGAATCCCGAGAGGTCCCCTAGCAACAGGCATGGGGACTGGAATTTCCTGAGGCCAACAGAGCGGGTCCCTGAGGTCCCCGTCGTAACTCGAGAAGACCTGCCGCAACTCGAGAAAATCCAGGAGGTTCTCCCCTCCAGGCGAGATGAGGCCCGTTTCCGCTGTGGTGTCTCGAGGCTGATCACACCTCACCTCTGGAACTTCGAAAGGGTCCTTCACACCCTTGGTGCTAATCAAGAAGTTCCCCGACATACCCGTCTCCACTCGAGAGGAATCACGAGGGTCCCGCCCACATCCAGAGGAGCCCCGTTTCCGCCTCGTAGCTCGAGATGAGGGATCCTTTCCCTGCTTCGTCGGGAAAGAGTTCCCGGCGTTCCCATCGCATCTCAAGAGGAGGCCCTCTCAACAGGAACGGTGAGAGGAACTCCAGGGTCGTGCCACCATTCCAAGAGTCCCTCACATGTCTCAGTCCATTCCAGAGGAACCTCTTTTCCCTTCACCGGCTCGTCTTTCACGCCGAGGATCGACTCACACCAAGGTGGCCCATGGCACAGCCCTGTGGGAAAGCCTCGTGGGAAAGCCTCGAGGGACAGCCTCGAGGGAAAGCCACAGATCCCATGATCCACGTGACAGGAAGCGTGACACAACTGCTGCAGCTCGGGAGAAAAGCGTACGTGCATGCCCCCACTCGAGACGAGGCCTGACTCCCCTGGGGAGACTCAGAAGCACCAAAAGATCCATGGCAACACTGGAGAGGAATCCTCAGGTTCCGGCCCCGACTTCACACAAGGTCTTTAACCCCGACATGGACGGGAGAGGAATCCCGAGATGGCCCCTAGCAACTCGCATGGGGACTGGCCTTTCCTGAGGCCACCAGAGCGGGTCCCTGAAGTCCCCGTCGTAACTCGAGAAGACCTGCCGCAACTGGAGAAAATCCAGGAGGTTCTCCCCTCCAGGCGAGATGAGGCCCATTTCCGCTGAGGGGTCTCGAGGCTGATCACACCTCACCTCTGGAACTTCGAAAGGGTCCTTCACACGCTTGGTGCAATTCAAGAAGTTTCCCGACATACCCGTCTCCCCTCGAGAGGAAACACGAGGGTCCCGCCCACATCCAGAGGAGCCCCGTTTCCGCCTCGTAGCTCGAGATGAGGGATCCTTTCCGTGCTTCGTCGGGAAAGATTTCCCGGCATTCCCGTCGCATGTCAAGAGGAGGCCCACTCAACAGGAACGGCGAGAGGAACTCCAGGGTCGTCCACCATTCCAAGAGTCCCCCAGATGTCTCAGTCCATACCAGAGGAACCTCTTTTCCGTACACCGGCTCGTCTTTCACGCCGAGGATCGAATCACACCAAGGAGTCACGTGGCACAACCCTGTGGGAAAGCCTCGTGGGAAAGCCTCGAGGGACAGCCTCGAGGGAAAGCCACAGATCCCTTGATCCACGTGACAGGAAGCGTGACACTACTGCTGCCGCTGTGGAGGAAAGCACACGTGCATGCCCCCACTCGAGACGAGGCCTGACTCCCCTGAGGAGACTCAGAAGCACCCCAAGATCCATGGCAAGGCTGGAGAGGAATCCTCAGGTTCCGATCCCGAATCCACACAAGGACTGAGGCCCCGGCATGGACGGGAGAGGAATCCCGAGAGGTCCCCTAGCAACTCGCATGGGGACTGGCCTTTCCTGAGGCCACCAGAGCGGGTCCCTGAAGTCCCCGTCGTAACTCGAGAAGACCTGCCGCAACTCGAGAAAATCCAGGAGGTTCTCCCCTCCAGGCGAGATGAGGCCCATTTCCGCTGAGGCGTCTCGAGGCTGATCACACCTCCCCTCTGAAACTTCGAAAGGGTCCTTCACACCCTTGGTGCAAATCAAGAAGTTCCCCGACATACCCGTCTCCACTCGAGAGGAATCACGAGGGTCCCGCCCACATCCAGAGGAGCCCCGTTTCCGCCTCTTAGCTCGAGATGAGGGATCCTTTCCCTGCTTCGTCGGGAAAGAGTTCCTGGCGTTCCCGTCGCATCTCAAGTGGAGGCCCTCTCAACAGGAACGGCGAGAGGAACTCCAGTGTGTGCCACCATTCCAAGAGTCCTCCAGATGTCTCAGTCCATACCAGAGGAAACTCTTTTCCCTACACCGGCTCGTCTTTCACGCCGAGGATCGACTCACACCAAGGTGGCACGTGGCACAGCCCTGTGGGATAGCCTCGTGGGAAAGCCTCTAGGGACAGCCTCGAGGGAAAGACACAGATCCCTTGATCCACGTGACAGGAAGCGTGACACTACTGCTGCCGCTGGGGAGGAAAGCGAACGTGCATGCCCCCACTCGAGACGAGGCCTGACTCCCCTGGGGAGACTCAGAAGCACCCCAAGATCCATGGCAACACTGGAGAGGAATCCTCAGGTTCCGGCCCCGACTCCACACAAGGTCTTTAGCCCCGACATGGAAGGGAGAGGAATCCCGAGAGGTTCCCTAGCAACTCGCATGGGGACTGGCCTTTCCAGAGGCCACCAGAGCGGGTCCCTGAGGTCCCCGTCGTAACTCGAGAAGACCTGCCGCAACTCGAGAAAATTCAGGAGATTCTCCCTTCCAGTCGAGATGAGGCCCATTTCCGCTGAGGCGTCTCGAGGCTGATCACACCTCCCCTCTGGAACTTCGAAAGGGTCCTTCACACCCTTGGTGCAAATCAAGAAGTTCCCCGACATACCCGTCTCCCCTCGAGAGGAAACACGAGGGTCCCGCCCACATCCAGAGGAGCACCGTTTCCGCCTCGTAACTCGAGATGAGGGATCCTTTCCCTGCTTCGTCGGGAAAGAGTTCCCGGCGTTCCCGTCGCATCTCAAGAGGAGGCCCTCTCAACAGGAACGGTGAGAGGAACTCCAGGGTCGTGCCACCATTCCAAGAGTCCCTCACATGTCTCAGTCCATTCCAGAGGAACCTCTTTTCCCTTCACCGGCTCGTCTTTCACGCCGAGGATCGACTCACACCAAGGTGGCCCATGGCACAGCCCTGTGGGAAAGCCTCGTGGGAAAGCCTCGAGGGACAGCCTCGAGGGAAAGCCACAGATCCCATGATCCACGTGACAGGAAGCGTGACACTACTGCTGCAGCTCGGGAGGAAGGCGCACGTGCATGCCCCCACTCGAGACGAGGCCTGACTCCCCTGGGGAGACTCAGAAGCACCCCAAGATCCATGGCAACACTGGAGAGGAATCCTCAGGTTCCGGCCCCGCCTCCACACAAGGACTGAGGCCCCGACATGGACGGGAGAGGAATCCCGAGAGGTCCCCTAGCAACTCGCATGGGGACTGGCCTTTCCTGAGGCCACCAGAGCGGGTCCCTGAGGTCCCCGTCGTAACACGAAAAGACCTGCCGCAACTCGAGAAAATCCAGGAGATTCTCCCCTCCAGGCGAGATGAGGCCCATTTCCGCTGAGGCGTCTCGAGGCTGATCACACCTCCCCTCTGGAACTTCGAAAGGGTCCTTCACACCCTTGGTGCAAATCAAGAAGTTCCCCGACATACCCGTCTCCACTCGAGAGGAATCACGAGGGTCCCGCCCACATCCAGAGGAGCCCCGTTTCCGCCTCTTAGCTCGAGATGAGGGATCCTTTCCCTGCTTCGTCGGGAAAGACTTCACGGCGTTCCCGTCGCATCTCAAGAGGAGGCCCTCTCAACAGGAACGGCGAGAGGAACTCCAGGGTCGTGCCACCATTCCAAGAGTCCCCCAGATGTCACAGTCCATTCCAGAGGAACCTCTTTTCCCTTCACCGGCTTGTCTTTCACGCCGAGGATCGACTCACACCAAGGTGGCACTTGGCACAGCCATGTGGGAAAGCCTCGTGGGAAAGCCTCGAGGCACAGCCTCGAGGGAAAGCCACAGATCCCTTGATCCACGTGACAGGAAGCGTGACACAACTGCTGCAGCTCGGGAGAAAAGCGTACGTGCATGCCCCCACTCGAGACGAGGCCTGACTCCCCTGGGGAGACTCAGAAGCACCAAAAGATCCATGGCAACACTGGAGAGGAATCCTCAGGTTCCGGCCCCGACTTCACACAAGGTCTTTAACCCCGACATGGACGGGAGAGGAATCCCGAGATGGCCCCTAGCAACTCGCATGGGGACTGGCCTTTCCTGAGGCCACCAGAGCGGGTCCCTGAAGTCCCCGTCGTAACTCGAGAAGACCTGCCGCAACTGGAGAAAATCCAGGAGGTTCTCCCCTCCAGGCGAGATGAGGCCCATTTCCGCTGAGGGGTCTCGAGGCTGATCACACCTCACCTCTGGAACTTCGAAAGGGTCCTTCACACGCTTGGTGCAATTCAAGAAGTTTCCCGACATACCCGTCTCCCCTCGAGAGGAAACACGAGGGTCCCGCCCACATCCAGAGGAGCCCCGTTTCCGCCTCGTAGCTCGAGATGAGGGATCCTTTCCGTGCTTCGTCGGGAAAGATTTCCCGGCATTCCCGTCGCATGTCAAGAGGAGGCCCACTCAACAGGAACGGCGAGAGGAACTCCAGGGTCGTCCACCATTCCAAGAGTCCCCCAGATGTCTCAGTCCATACCAGAGGAACCTCTTTTCCGTACACCGGCTCGTCTTTCACGCCGAGGATCGAATCACACCAAGGAGTCACGTGGCACAACCCTGTGGGAAAGCCTCGTGGGAAAGCCTCGAGGGACAGCCTCGAGGGAAAGCCACAGATCCCTTTATCCACGTGACAGGAAGCGTGACACTACTGCTGCCGCTGGGGAGGAAAGCACACGTGCATGCCCCCACTCGAGACGAGGCCTGACTCCCCTGAGGAGACTCAGAAGCACCCCAAGATCCATGGCAAGGCTGGAGAGGAATCCTCAGGTTCCGATCCCGAATCCACACAAGGACTGAGGCCCCGGCATGGACGGGAGAGGAATCCCGAGAGGTCCCCTAGCAACTCGCATGGGGACTGGCCTTTCCTGAGGCCACCAGAGCGGGTCCCTGAAGTCCCCGTCGTAACTCGAGAAGACCTGCCGCAACTCGAGAAAATCCAGGAGGTTCTCCCCTCCAGGCGAGATGAGGCCCATTTCCGCTGAGGCGTCTCGAGGCTGATCACACCTCCCCTCTGAAACTTCGAAAGGGTCCTTCACACCCTTGGTGCAAATCAAGAAGTTCCCCGACATACCCGTCTCCACTCGAGAGGAATCACGAGGGTCCCGCCCACATCCAGAGGAGCCCCGTTTCCGCCTCTTAGCTCGAGATGAGGGATCCTTTCCCTGCTTCGTTGGGAAAGAATTCCTGGCGTTCCCGTCGCATCTCAAGTGGAGGCCCTCTCAACAGGAACGGCGAGAGGAACTCCAGTGTGTGCCACCATTCCAAGAGTCCTCCAGATGTCTCAGTCCATACCAGAGGAAACTCTTTTCCCTACACCGGCTCGTCTTTCACGCCGAGGATCGACTCACACCAAGGTGGCACGTGGCACAGCCCTGTGGGATAGCCTCGTGGGAAAGCCTCTAGGGACAGCCTCGAGGGAAAGACACAGATCCCTTGATCCACGTGACAGGAAGCGTGACACTACTGCTGCCGCTGGGGAGGAAAGCGAACGTGCATGCCCCCACTCGAGACGAGGCCTGACTCCCCTGGGGAGACTCAGAAGCACCCCAAGATCCATGGCAACACTGGAGAGGAATCCTCAGGTTCCGGCCCCGACTCCACACAAGGTCTTTAGCCCCGACATGGACGGGAGAGGAATCCCGAGAGGTTCCCTAGCAACTCGCATGGGGACTGGCCTTTCCTGAGGCCACCAGAGCGGGTCCCTGAGGTCCCCGTCGTAACTCGAGAAGACCTGCCGCAACTCGAGAAAATTCAGGAGATTCTCCCTTCCAGGCGAGATGAGGCCCATTTCCGCTGAGGCGTCTCGAGGCTGATCACACCTCCCCTCTGGAACTTCGAAAGGGTCCTTCACACCCTTGGTGCAAATCAAGAAGTTCCCCGACATACCCGTCTCCCCTCGAGAGGAAACACGAGGGTCCCGCCCACATCCAGAGGAGCACCGTTTCCGCCTCGTAACTCGAGATGAGGGATCCTTTTCCTGCTTCGTCGGGAAAGAGTTCCCGGCGTTCCCGTCGCATCTCAAGAGGAGGCCCTCTCAACAGGAACGGCGAGAGGAACTCCAGGGTCGTGCCACCATTCCAAGAGTCCCCCAGATGTCTCAGCCCATACCAGAGGATCCTCTTTTCCCTACACCGGCTCGTCTTTCACGCCGAGGATCGACTCACACCAAGGTGGCAGGTGGCACAGCCCTGTGGGAAAGACTCGTGGGAAAGCCTCGAGGGACAGCCTCGAGGGAAAGCCACAGATCCCTTGATCCACGTGACAGGAAGCGTGACACTACTGCTGCCGCTGGGGAGGAAAGCGC
Organism: Budorcas taxicolor; assembly: GCF_023091745.1. Lineage (NCBI taxonomy): Eukaryota > Metazoa > Chordata > Mammalia > Artiodactyla > Bovidae > Budorcas > Budorcas taxicolor. The sequence goes on from NW_026292746.1 coordinate 343,594, forward strand.
ACGTGCATGCCCCCACTCGAGACGAGGCCTGACTCCCCTGGGGAGACTCAGAAGCACCCCAAGATCGATGGTAACACTGGAGAGGAATCCTCAGGTTCCGGCCCCGACTCCACACAAGGACTGAGGCCCCGGCATGGACGGGAGAGGAAACCCGAGAGGTCCCCTAGCAACTCGCATGGGGACTGGCCTTTCATGAGTCCACCAGAGCGGGTCCCTGAGGTCCCCGTCGTAACTCGAGAAGACCTGCCGCAACTCGAGAAAATCCAGGAGGTTCTCCCCTCCAGGCGAGATGAGGCCCATTTCCGCTGTGGCGTCTCGAGGCTGATCACACCTCACCTCTGGAACTTCGAAAGGGTCCTTCACACCCTTGTTGCAAATCAAGAAGTTCCCCGACATACCCGTCTCCCCTCGAGAGGAAACAAGAGGGTCCCGCCCACATCCAGAGGAGCTCCGTTTACGCCTCGTACCTCGAGTTGAGGGATCCTTTCCCTGCTTCGTCGGGAAAGACTTCCTGGCGTTCCCGTCGCATCTCAAGAGGAGGCCCTCTCAACAGGAACGGCGAGAGGAACTCCAGGGTCGTGCCACCATTCCAAGAGTCCCCCAGATATCTCAGCCCATACCAGAGGAACCTCTTTTCCCTTCACCGGCTCGTCTTTCACGCCGAGGATCGACTCACACCAAGGTGGCACGTGGCACAGCCCTGTGGGAAAGCCTCGTGGGAAAGCCTCGAGGGACAGCCTCGAGGGAAAGACACAGATCCCTTGATCCACGTGACAGGAAGCGTGACACTACTGCTGCAGCTCGACAGGAAAGCGCACGTGCAAGCCCCCAATCGAGACGAGGCCTGACTCCCCTGGGGAGACTCAGAAGCACCCCAAGATCGATGGCAACACTGGAGAGGAATCCTTAGGTTCCGGCCCCGACTCCACACAAGGACTGAGGCCCCGGCATGGATGGGAGAGGAAACCCGAGAGGACCCCTTGCAAATTTCATGGGAACTGGCCTTTCCTGAGTCCACCAGAGCGGGTCCCTGAAGTCCCCGTCGTAACTCGAGAAGACCTGCCGCAACTCGAGAAAATCCAGGAGGTTCTCCCCTCCAGGCGAGATGAGGCCCATTTCCGCTGAGGGGTCTCGAGGCTGATCACACCTCCCCTCTGGAACTTCGAAAGGGTCCTTCACACCCTTGGTGCAAATCAAGAAGTTCCCCGACATACCCGTCTCCCCTCGAGAGGAAACACGAGGGTCCCGCCCACATCCAGAGGAGCCCCGTTTCCGCCTCGTAGCTCGAGATGAGGGATCCTTTCCCTGCCTCTTCGGAAAAGAGTTCCCGGCCTTCCCGTCGCATCTCAAGAGGAGGCCCTCTCAACAGGAATGGCGAGAGGAACTCCAGGGTCGTGCCACCATTCCAAGAGTCCCCCAGATGTCTCAGTCCATTCCAGAGGAACCTCTTTTCCCTTCACCGGCTCGTCTTTCACGCCGAGGATCGACTCACACCAAGGTGGCACGTGGCACAGCCCTGTGGGAAAGCCTCGTGGGAAAGCCTCGGGGGACAGCCTCAAGGGAATGCCACAGATCCCTAGATCCACGTGGCAGGAAGCGTGACACTACTCCTGCAGCTCGGGAGGAAAGCGCACGTGCATGCCCCCACTCGAGACGAGGCCTGACTCCCCTGGGGAGACTCAGAAGCACCCCAAGATCCATGGCAACACTGGAGAGGAATGCTCAGGTTCCAGCCCCGACTCCACACAAGGTCTTAGGCCCCGGCATCGATGGGAGAGGAATCCCGAGATGGCTCCTAGCAACTCGCATGGGGACTGGCTCTTCCTGAGGCCACCAGAGCGGGTCCTTGTGGTCCCCGTCGTAACTCGAGAAGACCTGCCTCAACTCGAGAATATCCAGTAGGTTCTCCCCTGCAGGCGAGATGAGGCCCATTTCCGCTGAGGCTTTTCGGGGCTAATAACACCTCACTTCTGGAACGTCGAAAGGGTCCTTCACACCCTTGGTGCAACTCAAGAAGTTCCCCGACATACCCTTCTCCACTCGAGAGAAAACACGAGGGTCCCTCCCACATCCAGAGGTGCCCCGGTTCCCCCTCGTAGCTCGAAGTGAGGGATCCTTTCCTGCTTCGTTGGGAAAGAATTCCTGGCGTTCCCGTCGCATCTCAAGAGGAGGCCCTCTCAACAGGAAAGGCGAGAGGAACTCCAGGGTCGTGCCCCCATTCCAAGAGTCCCCCAGATGTCTCTGTCCATTCCAGAGGAACCTCTTTTCCCTTCACCGGCTCGCCTTTCACGCCGAGGATCGACTCACACCAAGGTGGCACTTGGCACAGCCCTGTTGGAAAGCCTCGAGGGAAAGCCTCGAGGGAATGCCACACATCCCTTGATCCACGTGACAGGAAGCGTGACCCTACTGCTGCAGCTCGGGAGGGCAGCGCACGCGCATGCCCCCACTCGAAACGAGGCCTGACTCCCCTGGGGAGACTCAGAGGCACCCCAAGATCCATGTCAACACTGGAGAGGAATCCTCACGTTCCAGCCCCGACTCCACACAAGGTCTTAGGCCCCAGCATCGACGGGAGAGGAATCCCGCGATGGACCCTGAAAACTCGCATGGGGACTGGCGCTTCTGAGGCCACCAGAGCGGGTCCCTGAGTTCCCAGTCGTAACTCGAGAAGACCTGCCGCAACTCGAGAATATCCAGGAGGTTCTCCCCTGCAGGCGAGATGAGGCCCATTTCCGCTGAGGCTTCAGGAGGCTAATCACACCACACCTCTGGAACGTCGAAAGGGTCCTTCACACCCTTGGTGCAACTCAAGAATTTCCGCGACATACCCGTCTCCACTCGAGAGGAAACACGAGGGTCCCGCCCACATCCAGAGTAGCCCCGTTTCCGCCTCGTAGCTCGAGGTGAGGGTTCCTGTCCCTGCTTCGTCGGGAAAGAATTCCGGGCGTTCCCGTCGCAACTCAGGAGGAGGCCCTCTCAACAGGAACGGCGAGAGGAACTCCAGCGTCCTGCCACCGTTCCAAGAGTCCCCCAGATGTCTCAGTCCATTCCAGAGGAACCTCTTTTCCCTTCACCGGCTCGTCTTTCACGCCGAGGATCGACTCACACCAACGTGGCACTTGGCACAGCCCTGTGGCAAAGCCTCGTGGGAAAGCCTCGAGGGAAAGCCTCGAGGGAATGCCACACATCCCTTGATCCACGTGACAGGAAGCGTGACCCTACTGCTGCAGCTTGGGAGGGCAGCGCAAGCGCATGCCCCCACTGGAGACGAGGCCTGACTCCCCTGGGGAGACTCAGAGGCACCCCAAGATCCATGTCAACACTGGAGAGGAATCCTCAAGTTCCGGCCCTGACTCCACACAAGTTCTTAGGCCCGAGCATCGACGGGAGAGGAATCCCGCGATGGCCCCTAGCAACTCGCATGGGGTCTGGCGCTTCTGAGGCCACCAGGGCGGGTCCCTGTGGTCCCCGTCGTAACTCGAGAAGACCTGCCGCAACTCGAGAATATCCAGGAGGTTCTCCCCTGCAGGCGAGATGAGGCCCATTTCCGCAGAGGCTTCTCGGGGCTAATCACACCTCACCTCTGGAACGTCGAATGGGTCCTTCCCACCCTTTGTGCAACTCAAGAAGATCCCCTACATACCCGTCTCCACTCGAGAGGAAACACGAGGGTCCCGCCCACATCCAGAGGAGCCCCGTTTCCGCCTCGTAGCTCGAGGTGAGGGATCCTTTCCCTGCTTCTTCGGGAAAGAATTCCCGGCGTTCCTGTCGCATCTCAAGTGGAGGCCCTCTCAACAATAACGGCGAGAGGAACTCCAGGGTTGTGCCACCATTCCAAGAGTCCCCCAGATGTCTCAGTCCATTCCAGAGGAACCTATTTTCCCTTCACCGGCTCGTCTTTCACGCGGAGGATCGACTCACACCAAGGTGGTACGTGGCACAGCCCTGTGGGAAAGCCTCGAGGGAAAGCCACAGATCCCTTGATCCACGTGACAGGAAGCATGACCCTACTGCTGCAGCTCGGGAGGGCAGCACACCGGCATGCCCCCACTCGAGACGAGGCCTGAGTCCCCTGGGGAGACTCAGAGGCACCCCAAGATCCATGTCAACACTGGAGAGGAATGCTCAGGTTCCAGCCCCGACTCCACGCAAGGTCTTAGGCCCCGGCATCGACTGGAGAGGAATCACGAGATGGCCCCTAGCAACTCGCATGGGGACTGGCCCTTCCTGAGGCCACCAGAGCGGGTCCCTGAGGTCTCCTTCGTAACTCGAGAAGACATGCCGCAACTCGAGAATATCCAGGAGGTTCTCCCCTGCAGGCGAGATGAGGCCCATTTCCGCAGAGGATTCTCGGGGCTAATCACACCTAACCTCTGGAACGTCGAAAGGGTCCTTCACACCCTTGGTGCAACTCAAGAAGGTCCCCGACATACCTGTCTCAACTCGAGAGGAAACACGAGGGTCCCGCCCACATCCAGAGGAGCCCCGTATCCGCCTCATAGCTCGAGATGAGGGATCCTTTCCCTTCTTCGTCGGGAAAGAATTCCGGGCGTTCCCGTCGCATCTCAAGAGGAGGCCCTCTCAACAGGAACGGCGAGAGGAACTCCAGGGTCCTGCCACCGTTCCAAGAGTCCCCCAGATCTCTCAGTTCTTTCCAGAGGAACCTCTTTTCCCTTCTCCGGCTCGTCTTTCACGCCGAGGATCGAGTCACACCAAGGTGGCACTTGGCACAGCCCTGTGGGAAAGCCTCGTGGGAAAGCCTTGAGGGAAAGGCTCGAGGGAAAGACACATATCTCTTGATCCACGTGACAGGAAGCGTGACCCTACTGCTGCAGCTCGGGAGGGAAGCCCAGGTGCATGCCCCCATTCGAGACGAGGCCTGACTCGCCTGGGGAGACTCAGAGGCACCCCAAAATCCATGTCAACACTGGAGAGGAATCCTCAGAATCCGGCCCCGACTCCACACAAGGTCTTAGGCCCCTGCATCGATGGGAGAGGAATCCCGAAATGGCTCCTAGCAACTCGCATGGGGACTGGCCCTTCCTGAGGCCACCAGAGCGGGTCCCTGTGGTCCCCGTCGTAACTCGAGAAGACCTGCCTCAACTCGAGAATATCCAGGAGGTTCTCCCCTGCAGGCGAGATGAGGCCCATTTCCGCTGAGGCTTCTCGGGGTAATCACACCTCACCTCTGGAACGTCGAAAGGGTCCTTCACACCCTTGGTGCAACTCAAGAAGTTCCCCGACATACCCTTCTCCACCCGAGAGAAAACACGAGGATCCCTCCCACATCCAGAGGTGCCCCGGTTCCTCCTCGTAGCTCGAAGTGAGGGATCCTTTCCTGCTTCTTTGGGAAAGAATTCCCGGCGTTCCCGTCGCATCTCAAGAGGAGGCCCTCTCAACAGGAAAGGCGAGAGGAACTCCAGGGTCGTGCCCCCATTCCAAGAGTCCCCCAGATGTCTCTGTCCATTCCAGAGGAACCTCTTTTCCCTTCACCGGCTCGCCTTTCACGCTGAGGATCGACTCACACCAAGGTGGCACTTGGCACAGCCCTGTTGGAAAGCCTCGTGGGAAAGCCTCGAGGGAAAGCCACAGATCCCTTGATCCACGTGACAGGAAGCGTGACCCTACTGCTGCAGCTCGGGAGGGAAGCGCACGTGCATGGCCCCACTCGAGACGAGTCCTGACTCCCCTGGGGAGACTCAGAGGCACCCCAAGATCCATGTCAACACTGGAGAGGAAACCTCAGGTTCCGGCCCCGACTCCACACAAGGTCTTAGGCCCCGGCATCGACGGGAGAGGAATCCCGCGATGGCCCCTAGCAACTCGCATGGGGACTGGCGCTTCTGAGGCCACCAGAGCGGGTCCCTGAGGTCCCCGTCGTAACTCGAGAAGACCTGCCGCAACTCGAGAATATCCAGGAGGTTCTCCCCTGCAGGCGAGATGAGGCCCATTTCCCCTGAGGCTTCAGGAGGCTAATCACACCTCACCTCAGGAACGTCGAATGGGTTCTTCACACCCTTGGTGCCACTCAGGAAGTTCCCCGACATACCCGTCTCCACTCGAGAGGAAACACGAGGGTCCCGCCCACATCCAGAGGAGCCCCGTTTCCGCCTCGTAGCTCGAGGTGAGGGATCCTTTCCCTGCTTCGTCGCGAAAGATTTCCGGGCGCTCCCGTCGCATCTCAAGAGGAGGCCCTCTCAACAGGAATGGCGAGAGGAACTCCAGGGTCCTGTCACCGTTCCAAGAGTCCCCCAGATGTCTCAGTCCATTCCAGAGGAACCTCTTTTCCCTTCACCGGCTCATCTTTCACGCTGAGGATCGACTCACACCAAGGTGGCACTTGGCACAGCCCTGTGGGAAAAACTCTTGGGAAAGCCTCGAGGGAAAGGCTCGAGGGAAAGCCACAGATCCCTTGATCCACGTGACAGGAAGCGTGACCCTACTGCTGCAGCTCGGGAGGGAAGCGCACGTGCATGCCCCCATTCGAGACGAGGCCTGACTCCCCTGGGAGACTCAGAGGCACCCCAAAATCCATGTCAACACTGGAGAGGAATCCACAGGTTCCGGCCCCGATTCCACACAATGTCTTAGTCCGCGGCATCGACGGGAGAGGAATCCCCAGATGGCCCCTAGCAACTCGCAAAGGGACTGGCCCTTCCTGAGGCCACCAGAGCGGGTCCCTGAGGTCCCCGTCGTAACTCAAGAAGACCTGCCGCAACTCGGGAATATCCAGGAGGTTCTCCCTTGCAGGCGAGATGAGGCCCATTTCCGCAGAGGCTTCTCGGAGCTAATCACACCTCACTTCTGGAACGTCGAATTGGTTCTTCACACCCTTGGTGCAACTCAAGAAGTTCCCCGACTTACCCGTCTCCACTCGAGAGGAAACACGAGGGTCCCGCCCACATCCAGAGGAGCCCCGTTTCCGCCTCGTAGCTCGAGGTGAGGGATCCTTTCCTGCTTCGTCGGGAAAGAATTCCGGGCGTTCCCGTCGCATCTCAAGAGGAGGCCCTCTCAACAGGAATGGCGAGAGGAACTCCAGGGTCCTGTCACCGTTCCAAAAGTCCCCCAGATGTCTCAGTCCATTCCAGAGGAACCTCTTTTCCCTTCACCGGCTCGTCTTTCACGCCGAGGGTCGACACACACCAAGGTGGCACTTGGCACAGTCCTGTGGGAAAGCCTCGTTGGAAAGCTTCGAGGGAAAGCCTCGAGGGAAAGCCACAGATCCCTTGATCCACATGACAGGAAGTGTGACCCTACTCCTGCAGCTCTGGAGGGAAGCGCACGCGCATGCCCCCACTCGAGACGAGGCCTGACTCCCCTGGGGAGACTCAGAGGCACCCCAAGATCCATGTCAACACTGGAGAGGAATGCTCAGGTTCCGGCCCCGACTCCACACAAGGTCTTAGGCCCCGGCATCGATGGGAGAGGAATCCCGAGATGGCTCCTAGCAACGCGCATGGGGACTGGCCCTTCCTGAGGCCACCGGAGCGGGTCCCTGAGGTCCCTGTCCTAAGTCGAGAAGACCTGCCGCAACTCGAGAATATCCAGGAGGTTCTCCCTTGCAGGCGAGATGAGGCCCATTTCTGCAGATGCTTCTCGGGGCTAATCACACCTCACCTCTGGAACGTCGAAAGGGTCCTTCCCACCCTTGGTGCAACTCAAGAAGTTCCGGGACATACCCGTCTCCACTCCAGAGGAAACACGAGGGTCCCGCCCACATCCAGAGGAGCCCCGTTTCCGCCTGGTAGATCGAGTTGAGGGATCCTTTCCGTGCTTCGTTGGGAAAGAATTCCCGGCGTTCCCGTCGCATCTCAAGAGGAGGCCCTCTCAACAGGAAAGGCGAGAGGAACTCCAGGGTCGTGCCACCATTCCAAGAGTCCCCCAGATGTCTCTGTCCATTCCAGAGGAACCTCTTTTCCCTTCACCGGCTCGTCTTTCACGCCGAGGATTGACTCACACCAAGGTGGCACTTCGCACAGCCCTCTGGGAAAGCCTCGTGGGAAAGCCTCGAGGGAAAGCCTCGAGGGAAAGCCACAGATCCCTTGATCCACGTGACAGGAAGCGTGACCCTACTGCGGCAGCTCGGGAGGGAAGCGCACGTGCATGCCCCCACTCGAGACGAGGCCTGACTCCCCTGGGGAGACTTAGAGGCACCCCAACATCCATGTCAACACTGGAGAGGAATCCTCTGGTTCCGGCCCCGACTCCACACAAGGTTTTCGACCCCGGCATCGACGGGAGAGGAACCCTGAGATGGCCCCTAGCAACTCGCATGGGGACTGGCCCTTCCTGAGGCCACCAGAGCGGGTCCCTGAGGTCCCCGTCGTAACTCGAGAAGACCTGCCGCAACTCGAGAATATCCAGGAGGTTCTCCCCTGCCGACGAGATGAGGCCCATTTCCACAGAGGCTTCTCGGGGCTAATCACACGTCACCTCTAGAACGTCGATAGGGTCCTTCACACTCTTGGTGCAACTCAAGAAGTTCCCTGACATACCCGTCTCCACTCGAGAGGAAACACGAGGGTCCCGCCCACATCCAGATGAGCCCCGTTTCCGCCTCGTAGCTCGAGGTGAGGGATCCTTTCCCTGCTCCGTCGGGAAAGAATTCCCGTCGTTCCCGTCGCATCTCAAGAGGAGGCCCTCTCAAGAGGAACAGTGAGAGGAACTCCAGGGTCGTGCCACCATTCCAAGAGTTCCCCAGATGTCTCAGTCCATTCCAGAGGAACCTCTTTTCCCTTCACCGGCTCGCCTTTCACGCCGAGGATCGACTCACACCAAGGTGGCACTTGGCACAGCCCTGTTGGAAAGCCTCGTGGGAAAGCTTCGAGGGAAAGACACAGATCCCTTGATCCACGTGACAGGAAGCGTGACCCTACTGCTGCAGCTCGGGAGAGAAGCGCACGTGCATGGCCCCACTCGAGATGAGTCCTGACTCCCCTGGGGAGACTCAGAGGCACCCCAAAATCCATGTCAACACTGGAGAGGAATCCTCAGGTTCCGGCCCCGACTCCACACAAGGTCTTAGGCCCCGGCATCGATGGGAGAGGAATCCCGAGATGGCCCCTAGCAACTCGCAAGGGGACTGGCCCTTCCTGAGGCCACCAGAGCGGGTCCCTGAGGCCCCGACGTAACTCGAGAAGACCAGCCGTAACTCGAGAATATCCAGGAGGTTCTCCCCTGCAGGCGAGATGAGGCCCATTTCCGAAGAGGCTTCTCGGGGCTAATCACAGCTCACCTCTCGAACGTCGAAAGGGTTCTTCCCACCCTTGGTGCAACTCAAGATGTTCCCCGACATACCCGTCTCCACTCGAGAGGAAACACGAGGGTCCCGCCCACATCCAGAGTAGCCCCGTTTCCGCCTCGTAGCTCGAGGTGAGGGTTCCTGTCCCTGCTTCGTCGGGAAAGAATTCCGGGCGTTCCCGTCGCATCTCAAGAGGAGGCCCTCTCAACAGGATCGGCGAGAGGAACTCCAGCGTCCTGCCACCATTCCAAGAGTCCCCCAGATGTCTCAGTCCATTCCAGAGGAACCTCTTTTCCCTTCCCCGGCTCGTCTTTCACGCCGAGGATCGACTCACACCAAGGTGGCACGTGGCACAGCCCTGTGGGAAAGCCTCGTGGGAAAGCCTCGAGGGACAGCCTCGAGGGAATGCCACACATCCCTTGATCCACGTGACAGGAAGCGTGACCCTACTGCTGCAGCTCGGGAGGGAAGCGCACGTGCATGACCCATTCGAGACGAGGCCTGACTCGCCTGGGGAGACTCAGAGGCACCCCAAAATCCGTGTCAACACTGGAGAGGAATCCTCAGGTTCCGGCCCCGATTCCACACAAGGTCTTAGTCCGCGGCATCGACGGGAGAGGAATCCCCAGATGGCCCCTAGCAACTCGCAAAGGTACTGGCCCTTCCTGAGGCCACCAGAGCGGGTCCCTGAGGTCCCCGTCGTAACTCAGGAAGACCTGCCGCAACTCAGGAATATCCAGGAGTTTCTCCCCTCCAGGCGAGATGAGGCCCATTTCCGCTGAGGCTTCAGGAGGCTAATCACACCTCACCTCTGGAACGTCGAAAGGGTCCTTCACACCCTTGGTGCAACTCAAGAAGTTCCCCGACATACCCATCTCCACCCGAGAGAAAACACGAGGGTCCCTCCCACATCCAGAGGAGCCCCGTTTCCGCCTCGTAGCTCGAGGTGAGGGATCCTTTCCCTGCTTCGTCGGGAAAGAATTCCGGGCGTTCCCGTCGCATCTCAAGAGGAGGCCCTCTCAACAGGAAAGGCGAGAGGAACTCCAGGGTCGTGCCTCCATTCCAAGAGTCCCCCAGATGTCTCTGTCCATTCCAGAGGAACCTCTTTTCCCTTCACCGGCTCGCCTTTCACGCCGAGGATCGACTCACACCAAGGTGGCACTTGGCACAGCCCTGTTGGAAAGCCTCGTGGGAAAGCCTCGAGGGAAAGCCACAGATCCCTTGATCCACGTGACAGGAAGCGTGACCCTACTGCTGCAGCTCGGGAGGGAAGCGCACGTGCATGCCCCCACTCGAGACGAGTCCTGACTCCCCTGGGGAGACTCAGAGGCACCCCAAGATCCATGTCAACACTGGAGAGGAAACCTCAGGTTCCGGCCCCGACTCCACACAAGGTCTTAGGCCCCGGCATCGATGGGAGAGGAATCCCGAAATGGCTCCTAGCAACTCGCATGGGGACTGGCCCTTCCTGAGGCCACCAGAGCGGGTCCCTGTGGTCCCCGTCGTAACTCGAGAAGACCTGCCTCAACTCGAGAATATCCAGGAGGTTCTCCCATGCAGGCGAGATGAGGCCCATTTCCGCTGAGGCTTCTCGGGGCTAATCACACCTCACCTCTGGAACGTCGAAAGGGTCCTTCACACCCTTGGTGCAACTCAAGAAGTTCCCCGACATACCCTTCTCCACTCGAGAGAAAACACGAGGGTCCCTCCCACATCCAGAGGTGACCCGGTTCCGCCTCGTAGCTCGAAGTGAGGGATCCTTTCCTGCTTCTTTGGGAAAGAATTCCCGGCGTTCCCGTCGCATCTCAAGAGGAGGCCCTCTCAACAGGAAAGGCGAGAGGTACTCCAGGGTCGTGCCCCCATTCCAAGAGTCCCCCAGATGTCTCTGTCCATTCCAGAGGAACCTCTTTTCCCTTCACCGGCTCGCCTTTCACGCCGAGGATCGACTCACACCAAGGTGACACTTGGCACAGCCCTGTTGGAAAGCCTCGTGGGAAAGCCTCGAGGGAAAACCACAGATCCCTTGATCCACGTGACAGGAAGCGTGACCCTACTGCTGCAGCTCGGGAGGGAAGCGCACGTGCATGGCCCCACTCGAGACGAGTCCTGACTCCCCTGGGGAGACTCAGAGGCACCCCAAGATCCATGTCAACACTGGAGAGGAAACCTCAGGTTCCGGCCCCGACTCCACACAAGGTCTTAGGCCCCGGCATCGACGGGAGAGGAATCCCGCGATGGCCCCTAGCAACTCGCATGGGGACTGGCGCTTCTGAGGCCACCAGAGCGGGTCCCTGAGGTCCCCGTCGTAACTCGAGAAGACCTGCCACAACTCGAGAATATCCAGGAGGTTCTCCCCTGCAGGCGAGATGAGGCCCATTTCCGCTGAGGCTTCAGGAGGCTAATCACACCTCACCTCAGGAACGTCGAATGGGTTCTTCACACCCTTGGTGCCACTCAAGAAGTTCCCCGACATACCCGTCTCCACTCGAGAGGAAACACGAGGTCCCGCCCACATCCAGAGGAGCCCCGTTTCAGCCTCGTAGCTCGAGGTGAGGGATCCTTTCCCTGCTTCTTCGGGAAAGAATTCCCGGCGTTCCTGTCGCATCTCAAGAGGAGGCCCTCTCAACAATAACGGCGAGAGGAACTCCAGGGTTGTGCCACCATTCCAAGAGTCCCCCAGATGTCTCAGTCCATTCCAGAGGAACCTCTTTTCCCTTCACCGGCTCGTCTTTCATGCCGAGGATCGACTCACACCAAGGTGGTACTTGGCACAGCCCTGTGGGAAAACCTCGAGGGAAAGCCACAGATTCCTTGATCCTCGTGACAGGAAGCGTGACCCTACTGCTGCAGCTCGGGAGGGAAGCGCACTTGCATGCCCCCACTCGAGACGAGGCCTGACTCCCCTGGGGAGACTCAGAGGCACCCCAAGATCCATGTCAACACTGGAGAGGAATGCTCAGGTTCCAGCCCCGACTCCACGCAAGGTCTTAGGCCCCGGCATCGACTGGAGAGGAATCACGAGATGGCCCCTAGCAACTAGCATGGGGACTGGCCCTTCCTGAGGCCACCAGAGCGGGTCCCTGAGGTCCCCTTCGTAACTCGAGAAGACCTGCCGCAACTCGAGAATATTCAGGAGGTTCTCCCCTCCAGGCGAGATGAGGCCCATTTCCGCAGAGGATTCTCGGGGCTAATCACACCTAACCTCTGGAACGTCGAAAGGGTCCTTCACACCCTTGGTGCAACTCAAGAAGGTCCCCGACATACCCGTCTCCACTCGAGAGGAAACACGAGGGTCCCGCCCACATCCAGAGGAGCCCCGTATCCGCCTCATAGCTCGAGATGAGGGATCCTTTCCCTTCTTCGTCGGGAAAGAATTCCGGGCGTTCCCGTCGCATCTCAAGAGGATGCCCTCTCAACAGGAACAGCGAGAGGAACTCCAGGGTCCTGCCACCGTTCCAAGAGTCCCCCAGATCTCTCAGTTCTTTCCAGAGGAAACTCTTTTCCCTTCACCGGCTCGTCTTTCACGCCGAGGATCGACTCACACCAAGGTGGCACTTGGCACAGCCCTGTGGGAAAGCCTCGTGGGAAAGCCTTGAGGGAAAGCCTCGAGGGAAAGACACAGATCCCTTGATCCACGTGACAGGAAGCGTGACCCTACTGCTGCAGCTCGGGAGGGCAGCGCACGCGCATGCCCCCACTCGAGACGAGTCTTGACTCCCCTGAGGAGACTCAGAGGCACCCCATGATCCATGTCAACACTGGAGAGGAATGCTCAGGATCCAGCCTCGACTCCACACAAGGTCTTAGGCCCCGGCATCGATGGGAGAGGAATCCCGAGATGGCTCCTAGCAACTCGCATGGGGACTGGCCCTTCCTGAGGCCACCAGAGCGGGTCCCTGTGGTCCCTGTCGTAACTCGAGAAGACCTGCCTCAACTCGAGAATATCCAGGAGGTTCTCCCCTGCAGGCGAGATGAGGCCCATTTCCGCTGAGGCTTCTCGGGGCTAATCACACCTCACCTCTGGAACGTCGAAAGGGTCCTTCACACCCTTGGTGCAACTCAAGAAGTTCCCCGACATACCCTTCTCCACTCGAGAGAAAACACGAGGGTCCCTCCCACATCCAGAGGTGTCCCGGTTCCGCCTCGTAGCTCGAAGTGAGGGATCCTTTCCTGCTTCGTTGGGAAAGAATTCCGGGCATTCCCGTCGCATCTCAAGAGGAGGCCCTCTCAACAGGAAAGGCGAGAGGAACTCCAGGGTCGTGCCCCCATTCCAAGAGTCCCCCAGATGTCTCTGTCCATTCCAGAGGAACCTCTTTTCCCTTCACCGGCTCGCCTTTCACGCCGAGGATCGACTCACACCAAGGTGGCACTTGGCACAGCCCTGTTGGAAAGCCTCGTGGGAAAGCCTCGAGGGAAAGCCACAGATCCCTTGATCCACGTGACAGGAAGCGTGACCCTACTGCTGCAGCTCGGGAGGGAAGCGCACGTGCATAGCCCCACTCGAGACGAGTCCTGACTCCCCTGGGGAGACTCAGAGGCACCGCAAAATCCATGTCAACACTGGAGAGGAATCCTCAGGTTCCGGCCCCGACTCCACACAAGGTCTTAGGCCCCGGCATCGACGGGAGAGGAATCCCGAGATAGCCCCTAGCAACTCGCAAGGGGACTGGCCCTTCCTGAGGCCACCAGAGCGGGTCCCTGAGTTCCCTGACGTAACTCGAGAAGACCAGCCGTAACTCGAGAATATCCAGGAGGTTCTCCCCTGCAGGCGAGATGAGGCCCATTTCCGCAGAGGCTTCTCGGGGCTAATCACACCTCACCTCTGGAACCTCGAAAGGGTTCTTCCCACCCTTGGTGCAACTCAAGAAGTTCCCCGACATTCCCGTCTCCACTCGAGAGGAAACACGAGGGTCCCGCCCACATCCAGAGTAGCCCCGTTTCCGCCTCGTAGCTCGAGGTGAGGGTTCCTGTCCCTTCTTCGTCGGGAAAGAATTCCGGGCGTTCCCGTCGCATCTCAAGAGGAGGCCCTCTCAACAGGAACGGCGAGAGGAACTCCAGCGTCCTGCCACCGTTCCAAGAGTCCCCCAGATGTCTCAGTCCATTCCAGAGGAACCTCTTTTCCCTTCACCGGCTCGTCTTTCACGCCGAGGATCGATTCACACCAAGGTCGCACTTGGCACAGCCCTGTGGGAAAGCCTCGTGGGAAAGCCTCGAGGGAAAGCCTCGAGGGAATGCCACACATCCCTTGATCCACGTGACAGGAAGCGTGACCCTACTGCTGTAGCTCGGGAGGGCAGCGCACGCGCATACCCCCAATCGAGACGAGGCCTGACTCCCCTGGGGAGACTCAGAGGCACCCCAAGATCCATGTCAACACTGGAGAGGAATCCTCAGGTTCCGGCCCCGACTCCACACAAGGTCTTAGGCCCCAGCATCGACGGGAGAGGAATCCCGCGATGGCTCCTAGCAACTCGCATGGTGACTGGCGCTTCTGAGGCCACCAGAGCGGGTCCCTGAGGTCCCCGTCGTAACTCGAGAAGACCTGCCGCAACTCGAGAATATCCAGGAGGTTCTCCCCTGCAGGCGAGATGAGGCCCATTTCCACAGAGGCTTCAGGAGGCTAATCACACCTCACCTCTGGAACGTCGAAAGGGTCCTTCACACCCTTGGTGCAACTCAAGAATTTCCCCGACATACCCGTCTCCACTCGAGAGGAAACACGAGGGTCCCGCCCACATCCAGAGGAGCCCCGTTTCCGCCTCGTAGCTCGAGGTGAGGGATCCTTTCCCTTCTTCGTCGGGAAAGATTTCCCGGCGTTCCCGTCGCATCTCAAGAGGAGGCCCTCTCAACAGGAACGGCGAGAGGAACTCCCGGGTCGTGCCACCATTCCAAGAGTCCCCCAGATGTCTCAGTCCCTTCCAGAGGAACCTCTTTTCCCTTCACCGGCTCGTCTTTCACGCCGAGGTTCGATTCAGAGCAAGCTGGCACTTGGCACAGCCCTGTGGGAAAGCCTCGTGGGAAAGCCTGGAGGGAAAGGCTCGAGGGAAAGACACATATCCCTTGATCCACGTGACAGGAAGCGTGACCCTACTGCTGCAGCTCGGGAGGGAAGCCCAGGTGCATGCCCCCATTCGAGACGAGGCCTGACTCGCATGGGGAGACTCAGAGGCACCCCAAAATCCATGTCAACACTGGAGAGGAATCCTCAGGATCCGGCCCCGACTCCACACAAGGTCTTAGGCCCCTGCATCGATGGGAGAGGAATCCCGAAATGGCTCCTAGCAACTCGCATGGGGACTGGCCCTTCCTGAGGCCACCGGAGCGGGTCCCTGTGGTCCCCGTCGTAACTCGAGAAGACCTGCCGCAACTCGAGAATATCCAGGAGGTTCTCCCCTGCAGGCGAGATGAGGCCCATTTCCGCTGAGGCTTCTCGGGGCTAATCACACCTCAGCTCTGGAACGTCGAAAGGGTCCTTCACACCCTTGGTGCAACTCAAGAAGTTCCCCGACATACCCATCTCCACCCGAGAGAAAACACGAGGGTCCCTCCCACATCCAGAGGAGCCCCGTTTCCGCCTCGTATCTCGAGATCAGGGATCCTTTCCCTGCTTCGTCGGGAAAGAATTCCGGGCGTTCCCGTCGCATCTCAAGAGGAGGCCCTCTCAACAGGAATGGCGAGAGGAACTCCAGGGTCCTGTCACCGTTCCAAGAGTCCCCCAGATGTCTCAGTCCATTCCAGAGGAAACTCTTTTCCCTTCACCGGCTCGTCTTTCACGCCGAGGGTCGACACACACCAAGGTGGCACTTGGCACAGCCCTGTGGGAAAGCCTCGTGGGAAAGCCTCGAGGGAAAGCCACAGATCCCTTGATCCACGTGACAGGAAGCGTGACCCTACTGCTGCAGCTCGGGAGGGAAGCGCACGTGCATGCCCCCATTCGAGACGAGGCCTGACTCGCCTGGGGAGACTCAGAGGCACCCCAAAATCCATGTCAACACAGGAGAGGAATCCTCAGGTTCCAGCCCCGACTCCACACAAGGTCTTAGGCCCTTGCATCGATGGGAGAGGAATCCCGAAATGGCTCCTAGCAACTCGCATGGGGACTGGCCCTTCCTGAGGCCACCAGAGCGGGTCCCTGTGGTCCCCGTCGTAACTCGAGAAGACCTGCCTCAACTCGAGAATATCCAGGAGGTTCTCCCCTGCAGGCGAGATGAGGCCCATTTCCGCTGAGGCTTCTCGGGGCTAATCACACCTCACCTCTGGAACGTCGAAAGAGTCCTTCACACCCTTGGTGCAACTCAAGAAGTTCCCCGACATACCCTTCTCCACCCGAGAGAAAACACGAGGATCCCTCCCACATCCAGAGGTGCCCCGGTTCCGCCTCGTAGCTCGAAGTGAGGGATCCTTTCCTGCTTCTTTGGGAAAGAATTCCCGGCGTTCCCGTCGCATCTCAAGAGGAGGCCCTCTCAACAGGAAAGGCGAGAGGAACTCCAGGGTCGTGCCCCCATTCCAAGAGTCCCCCAGATGTCTCTGTGCATTCCAGAGGAACCTCTTTTCCCTTCACCGGCTCGCCTTTCACGCCGAGGATCGACTCACACCAAGGTGGCACTTGGCACAGCCCTGTTGGAAAGCCTCGTGGGAAAGCCTCGAGGGAAAGCCACAGATCGCTTGATCCACGTGACAGGAAGCGTGACCCTACTGCTGCAGCTCGGGAGGGAAGCGCACGTGCATGGCCCCACTCGAGACGAGTCCTGACTCCCCTGGGGAGACTCAGAGGCACCCCAAGATCCATGTCAACACTGGAGAGGAAACCTCAGGTTCCGGCCCCGACTCCACACAAGGTCTTAGGCCCCGGCTCGACGGGCGAGGAATCCCGCGATGGCCCCGAGCAACTCGCATGGGGACTGGCGCTTCTGAGGCCACCAGAGAGGGTCCCTGAGGTCCCCGTCGTAACTCGAGAAGACCTGCCGCAACTCGAGAATATCCAGGAGGTTCTCCCCTGCAGGCGAGATGAGGCCCATTTCCGCTGAGGCTTCAGGAGGCTAATCACACCTCACCTCAGGAACGTCGAATGGGTTCTTCACACCCTTGGTGCCACTCAAGAAGTTCCCCGACATACCCGTCTCCACTCGAGAGGAAACACGAGGTCCCGCCCACATCCAGAGGAGCCCCGTTTCCGCCTCGAAGCTCGAGGTGAGGGATCCTTTCCCTTCTTCGTCGGGAAAGAATTCCGGCCGTTCCCGTCGCATCTCAAGAGGAGGCCCTCTCAACAGGTACAGCGAGAGGAACTCCAGGGTCCTGCCACCGTTCCAAGAGTCCCCCAGATCTCTCAGTTCTTTCCAGAGGAACCTCTTTTCCCTTCACCGGCTCGTCTTTCACGCCGAGGATCGACTCACACCAAGGTGGGACTTGGCACAGCCCTGTGGGAAAGCCTCGTGGGAAAGCCGTGAGGGAAAGCCTCGAGGGAAAGACACAGATCCCTTGATCCACGTGACAGGAAGCGTGACCCTACTGCTGCAGCTCGGGAGGGCAGCGCACGCGCATGCCCCCACTCGAGACGAGGCTTGACTCCCCTGAGGAGACTCAGAGGCACCCCAAAATCCATGTCAACACAGGAGAGGAATCCTCAGGTTCCGGCCCCGACTCCACACAAGGTCTTAGGCCCCTGCATCGATGGGAGAGGAATCCCGAAATGGCTCCTAGCAACTCGCATGGGGACTGGCCCTTCCTGAGGCCACCAGAGCGGGTCCCTGTGGTCCCCGTCGTAACTCGAGAAGACCTGCCGCAACTCGAGAATATCCAGGAGGTTCTCCCATGCAGGCGAGATGAGGCCCATTTCCGCTGAGGCTTCTCGGGGCTAATCACACCTCACCTCTGGAACGTCGAAAGGGTCCTTCACACCCTTGGTGAAACTCAAGAAGTTCCCCGACATACCCATCTCCACCCGAGAGAAAACACGAGGGTCCCTCCCACATCCAGAGGAGCCCCGTTTCCGCCTCGTAGCTCGAGGTGAGGGATCCTTTCCCTGCTTCGTCGGGAAAGAATTCCGGGCGTTCCCGTCGCATCTCAAGAGGAGGCCCTCTCAACAGGAATGGCGAGAGGAACTCCAGGGTCCTGTCACCGTTCCAAGAGTCCCCCAGATGTCTCAGTCCATTCCAGGGGAACCTCTTTTCCCTTCACCGGCTCGTCTTTCACGCCGAGGGTCGACACACACCAAGGTGGCACTTGGCACAGTCCTGTGGGAAAGCCTCGTTGGAAAGCTTCGAGGGAAAGCCTCGAGGGAAAGCCACAGATCCCTTGATCCACATGACAGGAAGTGTGACCCTGCTCCTGCAGCTCTGGAGGGAAGCGCACGCGCATGCCCCCACTCGAGACGAGGCCTGACTCCCCTGGGGAGACTCAGAGGCACCCCAAGATCCATGTCAACACTGGAGAGGAATGCTCAGGTTCCGGCCCCGACTCCACACAAGGTCTTAGGCCCCGGCATCGATGGGAGAGGAATCCCGAGATGGCCCCTAGCAACACGCATGGGGACTGGCCCTTCCTGAGGCCCCCAGAGCGGGTCCCTGAGGTCCCCGTCGTAACTCGAGAAGACCTGCCGCAACTCGAGAATATCCAGGAGGTTCTCCCCTGCAGGCGAGATGAGGCCGATTTCCGCAGAGGATTCTCGGGGCTAATCACACCTCACCTCTGGAACGTCGAAAGGGTCCTTCACACCCTTGGTGCAACTCAAGAAGTTCCCCGACATACCCGTCTCCACTCGAGAGGAAACACGAGGTCCCGCCCACATCCAGAGGAGCCCCGTTTCCGCCTCGTAGCTCGAGGTGAGGGATCCTTTCCCTGCTTCGTCGGGAAAGAATTCCGGGCGTTCCCATCGCATCTCAAGAGGAGGCCCTCTCAACAGGAATGGCGAGAGGAACTCCAGGGTCCTGTCACCGTTCCAAGAGTCCCCCAGATGTCTCAGTCCATTCCAGAGGAACCTCTTTTCCCTTCACCGGCTCGTCTTTCACGCCGAGGGTCGACACACACCAAGGTGGCACTTGGCACAGCCCTGTGGGAAAGCCTCGTGGGAAAGCCTCGAGGGATAGCCACAGATCCCTTGATCCACGTGACAGGAAGCGTGACCCTACTGCTGCAGCTCGGGAGGGAAGCCCACGTGCATGCCCCCATTCGAGACGAGGCCTGACTCGCCTGGGGAGACTCAGAGGCACCCCAAAATCCATGTCAACACAGGAGAGGAATCCTCAGGTTCCGGCCCCGACTCCACACAAGGTCTTAGGCCCCTGCATCGATGGGAGAGGAATCCCGAAATGGCTCCTAGCAACTCGCATGGGGACTGGCCCTTCCTGAGGCCACCAGAGCGGGTCCCTGTGGTCCCCGTCGTAACTCGAGAAGACCTGCCTCAACTCGAGAATATCCAGGAGGTTCTCCCCTGCAGGCGAGATGAGGCCCATTTCCGCTGAGGCTTCTCGGGGCTAATCACACCTCACCTCTGGAATGTCGAAAGGGTCCTTCACACCCTTGGTGCAACTCAAGAAGTTCCCCGACATACCCTTCTCCACCCGAGAGAAAACACGAGGATCCCTCGCACATGCAGAGGTGCCCCGGTTCCGCCTCGTAGCTCGAACTGAGGGATCCTTTCCTGCTTCTTTGGGAAAGAATTCCCGGCGTTCCCGTCGCATCTCAAGAGGAGGCCCTCTCAACAGGAAAGGCGAGAGGAACTCCAGGGTCGTGCCCCCATTCCAAGAGTCCCCCAGATGTCTCTGTCCATTCCAGAGGAACCTCTTTTCCCTTCACCGGCTCGCCTTTCACGCCGAGGATCGACTCACACCAAGGTGGCACTTGGCACAGCCCTGTTGGAAAGCCTCGTGGGAAAGCCTCGAGGGAAAGCCACAGATCCCTTGATCCACGTGACAGGAAGCGTGACCCAACTGCTGCAGCTCGGGAGGGAAGCGCACGTGCATAGCCCCACTCGAGACGAGTCCTGACTCCCCTGGGGAGACTCAGAGGCACCCCAAGATCCATGTCAACACTGGAGAGGAAACCTCAGGTTCCGGCCCCGACTCCACACAAGGTCTTAGGCCCCGGCATCGACGGGAGAGGAATCCCGCGATGGCCCCTAGCAACTCGCATGGGGACTGGCGCTTCTGAGGCCACCAGAGCGGATCCCTGAGGTCCCCGTCGTAACTCGAGAAGACCTGCCGCAACTCGAGAATATCCAGGAGGTTCTCCCCTCCAGGCGAGATGAGGCCCATTTCCGCTGAGGCTTCAGGAGGCTAATCACACCTCACCTCTGGAACGTCGAAAGGGTCCTTCACACCCTTGGTGCTACTCAAGAATTTCCCCGACATACCCGTCTCCACTCGAGAGGAAACACGAGGGTCCCGCCCACATCCAGAGGAGACCCGTTTCCGCCTCGTAGCTCGAGGTGAGGGATCCTTTCCCTGCTTCGTCGGGAAAGAATTCCGGGCGTTCCCGTCGCATCTCAAGAGGAGGCCCTCTCAACAGGAACGGCGAGAGGAACTCCCGGGTCGTGCCACCATTCCAAGAGTCCCCCAGATGTCTCAGTCCATTCCAGAGGAAACTCTTTTCCCTTCACCGGCTCGTCTTTCACGCCGAGGTTCGATTCAGAGCAAGCTGGCACTTGGCACAGCCCTGTGGGAAAGCCTCGTGGGAAAGCCTGGAGGGAAAGGCTCGAGGGAAAGACACATATCCCTTGATCCACGTGACAGGAAGCGTGACCCTACTGCTGCAGCTCGGGAGGGAAGCCCAGGTGCATGCCCCCATTCGAGACGAGGCCTGACTCGCATGGGGAGACTCAGAGGCACCCCAAAATCCATGTCAACACTGGAGAGGAATCCTCAGGATCCGGCCCCGACTCCACACAAGGTCTTAGGCCCCTGCATCGATGGGAGAGGAATCCCGAAATGGCTTCTAGCAACTCGCATGGGGACTGGCCCTTCCTGAGGCCACCAGAGCGGGTCCCTGTGGTCCCCGTCGTAACTCGAGAAGACGTGCCTCAACTCGAGAATATCCAGGAGGTTCTCCCCTGCAGGCGAGATGAGGCCCATTTCCGCTGAGGCTTCTCGGGGCTAATCACACCTCACCTCTGGAACGTCGAAAGGGTCCTTCACACCCTTGGTGCAACTCAAGAAGTTCCCCGACATACCCTTCTCCACTCGAGAGAAAACACGAGGGTCCCTCCCACATCCAGAGGTGCCCCCGTTCCTCCTCGTAGCTCGAAGTGAGGGATCCTTTCCTGCTTCTTTGGGAAAGAATTCCCGGCGTTCCCGTCGCATCTCAAGAGGAGGCCCTCTCAACAGGAAAGGCGAGAGGAACTCCAGGGTCGTGCCCCCATTCCAAGATACCCCCAGATGTCTCTGTCCATTCCAGAGGAACCTCTTTTCCTTTCACCGGCTCGCCTTTCACGCCGAGGATCGACTCACACCAAGGTGGCACTTGGCACAGCCCTGTTGGAAAGCCTCGTGGGAAAGCCTCGAGGGAAAGCCACAGATCCCTTGATCCACGTGACAGGAAGCGTGACCCTACTGCTGCAGCTCGGGAGGGAAGCGCACGTGCATAGCCCCACTCGAGACGAGTCCTGACTCCCCTGGGGAGACTCAGAGGCACCCCAAAATCCATGTCAACACTGGAGAGGAATCCTCAGGTTCCGGCCCCGACTCCACACAAGGTCTTCGGCCCCGGCATCGACGGGAGAGGAATCCCGAGATAGCCCCTAGCAACTCGCAAGGGGACTGGCCCTTCCTGAGGCCACCAGAGCGGGTCCCTGAGGTCCCCGACGTAACTCGAGAAGACCAGCCGTAACTCGAGAATATCCAGGAGGTTCTCCCCTGCAGGCGAGATGAGGCCCATTTCCGCAGAGGCTTCTCGGGGCTAATCACACCTCACCTCTGGAACCTCGAAAGGGTTCTTCCCACCCTTGGTGCAACTCAAGAAGTTCCCCGACATACCCGTCTCCACTCGAGAGGAAACACGAGGGTCCCGCCCACATCCAGAGTAGCCCCGTTTCCGCCTCGTAGCTTGAGGTGAGGGTTCCTGTCCCTTCTTCGTCGGGAAAGAATTCCGGGCGTTCCCGTCGCATCTCAAGAGGAGGCCCTCTCAACAGGAACGGCGAGAGGAACTCCAGCGTCCTGCCACCGTTCCAAGAGTCCCCCAGATGTCTCAGTCCATTCCAGAGGAACCTCTTTTCCCTTCACCGGCTCGTCTTTCACGCCGAGGATCGACTCACACCAAGGTCGCACTTGGCACAGCCCTGTGGGAAAGCCTCGTGGGAAAGCCTCGAGGGAAAGCCTCGAGGGAATGCCACACATCCCTTGATCCACGTGACAGGAAGCGTGACCCTACTGCTGTAGCTCGGGAGGGCAGCGCACGCGCATGCCCCCAATCGAGACGAGGCCTGACTCCCCTGGGGAGACTCAGAGGCACCCCAAGATCCATGTCAACACTGGAGAGGAATCCTCAGGTTCTGGCCCCGACTCCACACAAGGTCTTAGGCCCCAGCATCGACGGGAGAGGAATCCCGCAATGGCTCCTAGCAACTCGCATGGTGACTGGCGCTTCTGAGGCCACCAGAGCGGGTCCCTGAGGTCCCCGTCGTAACTCGAGAAGACCTGCCGCAACTCGAGAATATCCAGGAGGTTCTCCCCTGCAGGCGAGATGAGGCCCATTTCCACAGAGGCTTCAGGAGGCTAATCACACCTCACCTCTGGAACGTCGAAAGGGTCCTTCACACCCTTGGTGCAACTAAAGAATTTCCCCGACATACCCGTCTCCACTCGAGAGGAAACACGAGGGTCCCGCCCACATCCAGAGGAGCCCCGTTTCCGCCTCGTAGCTCGAGGTGAGGGATCCTTTCCCTTCTTCGTCGGGAAAGATTTCCCGGCGTTCCCTTCGCATCTCAAGAGGAGGCCCTCTCAACAGGAACGGCGAGAGGAACTCCCGGGTCGTGCCACCATTCCAAGAGTCCCCCAGATGTCTCAGTCCCTTCCAGAGGAACCTCTTTTCCCTTCACCGGCTCATCTTTCACGCCGAGGTTCGATTCAGAGCAAGCTGGCACTTGGCACAGCCCTGTGGGAAAGCCTCGTGGGAAAGCCTGGAGGGAAAGCCACAGATCCCTTGATCCACGTGACAGGAAGCGTGACCCTACTGCTGCAGCTCGGGAGGGAAGCGCACGTGCATGGCCCCACTCGAGACGAGTCCTGACTCCCCTGGGGAGACTCAGAGGCACCCCAAGATCCATGTCAACACTGGAGAGGAAACCTCAGGTTCCGGCCCCAACTCCACAAAAGGTCTTAGGCCCCGGCTCGACGGGCGAGGAATCCCGCGATGGCCCCGAGCAACTCGCATGGGGACTGGCGCTTCTGAGGCCACCAGAGAGGGTCCCTGAGGTCCCCGTCGTAACTCGAGAAGACCTGCCGCAACTCGAGAATATCCAGGAGGTTCTCCCCTGCAGGCGAGATGAGGCCCATTTCCGCTGAGGCTTGAGGAGGCTAATCACACCTCACCTCAGGAACGTCGAATGGGTTCTTCACACCCTTGGTGCCACTCAAGAAGTTCCCCGACATACCCGTCTCCACTCGAGAGGAAACACGAGGTCCCGCCCACATCCAGAGGAGCCCCGTTTCCGCCTCGAAGCTCGAGGTGAGGGATCCTTTCCCTTCTTCGTCGGGAAAGAATTCCGGCCGTTCCCGTCGCATCTCAAGAGGAGGCCCTCTCAACAGGTACAGCGAGAGGAACTCCAGGGTCCTGCCACCGTTCCAAGAGTCCCCCAGATCTCTCAGTTCTTTCCAGAGGAACCTCTTTTCCCTTCACCGGCTCGTCTTTCAAGCTGAGGGTCGACACACACCAGGGTGGCACTTGGCACAGTCCTGTGGGAAAGCCTCGTTGGAAAGTTTCGAGGGAAAGCCCAGAGGGAAAGCCACAGATCCCTTGATCCACATGACAGGAAGTGTGACCCTACTCCTGCAGCTCTGGAGGGAAGCGCACGCGCATGCCCCAACTCGAGACGAGGCCTGACTCCCCTGGGGAGACTCAGAGGCACGCCAAGATCCATGTCAACACTGGAGAGGAAACCTCAGGTTCCGGCCCCGACTCCACACAAGGTCTTAGGCCCCGGCATCGATGGGAGAGGAATCCCGAGATGGCCCCTAGCAACACGCATGGGGACTGGCCCTTCCTGAGGCCCCCAGAGCGGGTCCCTGAGGTCCCCGTCGTAACTCGAGAAGACCTGCCGCAACTCGAGAATATCCAGTAGGTTCTCCCCTGCAGGCGAGATGAGGCCCATTTCCGCAGAGGATTCTCGGGGCTAATCACACCTCACCTCTGGAACGTCGAAAGGGTCCTTCACACCCTTGGTGCGACTCAAGAAGTTCCCCGAAATACCCGTCTCCACTCGAGAGGAAACACGAGGTCCCGCCCACATCCAGAGGAGCCCCGTTTCCGCCTCGAAGCTCGAGGTGAGGGATCCTTTCCCTTCTTCGTCGGGAAAGAATTCCGGCCGTTCCCGTCGCATCTCAAGAGGAGGCCCTCTCAACAGGTACAGCGAGAGGAACTCCAGGGTCCTGCCACCGTTCCAAGAGTCCCCCAGATCTCTCAGTTCTTTCCAGAGGAACCTCTTTTCCCTTCACCGGCTCGTCTTTCACGCTGAGGGTCGACACACACCAGGGTGGCACTTGGCACAGTCCTGTGGGAAAGCCTCGTTGGAAAGTTTCGAGGGAAAGCCCAGAGGGAAAGCCACAGATCCCTTGATCCACATGACAGGAAGTGTGACCCTACTCCTGCAGCTCTGGAGGGAAGCGCACGCGCATGCCCCAACTCGAGACGAGGCCTGACTCCCCTGGGGAGACTCAGAGGCACCCCAAGATCCATGTCAACACTGGAGAGGAATGCTCAGGTTCCGGCCCCGACTCCACACAAGGTCTTAGGCCCCGGCATCGATGGGAGAGGAATCCCGAGATGGCCCCTAGCAACACGCATGGGGACTGGCCCTTCCTGAGGCCCCCAGAGCGGGTCCCTGAGGTCCCCGTCGTAACTCGAGAAGACCTGCCGCAACTCGAGAATATCCAGTAGGTTCTCCCCTGCAGGCGAGATGAGGCCCATTTCCGCAGAGGATTCTCGGGGCTAATCACACCTCACCTCTGGAACGTCGAAAGGGTCCTTCACACCCTTGGTGCGACTCAAGAAGTTCCCCGAAATACCCGTCTCCACTCGAGAGGAAACACGAGGTCCCGCCCACATCCAGAGGAGCCCCGTTTCCGCCTCGAAGCTCGAGGTGAGGGATCCTTTCCCTACTTCGTCGGAAAAGAATTCCCGGCGTTCCCGTCGCATCTCAAGAGGAGGCCCTCTCAACAGGAACTGCGAGAGGAACTCCAGGGTCGTGCCACCTTTCCAAGAGTCCCCCAGATGTCTCAGTCCATTCCAGAGGAAACTCTTTTCCCTTCACCCGCTCGTCTTTCACGCCGAGGATCGACTCACACCAAGGTGGCACTTGGCACAGCCCTGTGGGAAAGCCTCGTGGGAAAGCCTCGTCGGAAAGCCTCGAGGGAAAGCCACAGATCCCTTGATCCACGTGACAGGAAGCGTGACCCTACTGCTGCAGCTCGGGAGGGAAACGCACGTGCATGACCCATTCGAGACGAGGCCTGACTCGCCTGGGGAGACTCAGAGGCACCCCAAAATCCATGTCAACACTGGAGAGGAATCCTCAGGTTCCGGCCCCGATTCCACACAAGGTCTTAGTCCGCGGCATCGACGGGAGAGGAATCCCCAGATGGCCCCTAGCAACTCGCAAAGGGACTGGCCCTTCCTGAGGCCAACAGAGCGGGTCCCTGAGGTCCCCGTCGTAACTCAAGAAGACCTGCCGCAACTCAGGAATATCCAGGAGGTTCTCCCCTCCAGGCGAGATGAGGCCCATTTCCGCTGAGGCTTCAGGAGGCTAATCACACCTCACCTCTGGAACGTCGAAAGGGTCCTTCACACCCTTGGTGCTACTCAAGAATTTCCCCGACATACCCGTCTCCACTCGAGAGGAAACACGAGGGTCCCGCCCACATCCAGAGGAGACCCGTTTCCGCCTCGTAGCTCGAGGTGAGGGATCCTTTCCCTGCTTCGTCGGGAAAGAATTCCGGGCGTTCCCGTCGCATCTCAAGAGGAGGCCCTCTCAACAGGAACGGCGAGAGGAACTCCCGGGTCGTGCCACCATTCCAAGAGTCCCCCAGATGTCTCAGTCCATTCCAGAGGAAACTCTTTTCCCTTCACCGGCTCGTCTTTCACGCCGAGGTTCGATTCAGAGCAAGCTGGCACTTGGCACAGCCCTGTGGGAAAGCCTCGTGGGAAAGCCTGGAGGGAAAGGCTCGAGGGAAAGACACATATCCCTTGATCCACGTGACAGGAAGCGTGACCCTACTGCTGCAGCTCGGGAGGGAAGCCCAGGTGCATGCCCCCATTCGAGACGAGGCCTGACTCGCATGGGGAGACTCAGAGGCACCCCAAAATCCATGTCAACACTGGAGAGGAATCCTCAGGATCCGGCCCCGACTCCACACAAGGTCTTAGGCCCCTGCATCGATGGGAGAGGAATCCCGAAATGGCTTCTAGCAACTCGCATGGGGACTGGCCCTTCCTGAGGCCACCAGAGCGGGTCCCTGTGGTCCCCGTCGTAACTCGAGAAGACGTGCCTCAACTCGAGAATATCCAGGAGGTTCTCCCCTGCAGGCGAGATGAGGCCCATTTCCGCTGAGGCTTCTCGGGGCTAATCACACCTCACCTCTGGAACGTCGAAAGGGTCCTTCACACCCTTGGTGCAACTCAAGAAGTTCCCCGACATACCCTTCTCCACTCGAGAGAAAACACGAGGGTCCCTCCCACATCCAGAGGTGCCCCCGTTCCTCCTCGTAGCTCGAAGTGAGGGATCCTTTCCTGCTTCTTTGGGAAAGAATTCCCGGCGTTCCCGTCGCATCTCAAGAGGAGGCCCTCTCAACAGGAAAGGCGAGAGGAACTCCAGGGTCGTGCCCCCATTCCAAGATACCCCCAGATGTCTCTGTCCATTCCAGAGGAACCTCTTTTCCTTTCACCGGCTCGCCTTTCACGCCGAGGATCGACTCACACCAAGGTGGCACTTGGCACAGCCCTGTTGGAAAGCCTCGTGGGAAAGCCTCGAGGGAAAGCCACAGATCCCTTGATCCACGTGACAGGAAGCGTGACCCTACTGCTGCAGCTCGGGAGGGAAGCGCACGTGCATAGCCCCACTCGAGACGAGTCCTGACTCCCCTGGGGAGACTCAGAGGCACCCCAAAATCCATGTCAACACTGGAGAGGAATCCTCAGGTTCCGGCCCCGACTCCACACAAGGTCTTCGGCCCCGGCATCGACGGGAGAGGAATCCCGAGATAGCCCCTAGCAACTCGCAAGGGGACTGGCCCTTCCTGAGGCCACCAGAGCGGGTCCCTGAGGTCCCCGACGTAACTCGAGAAGACCAGCCGTAACTCGAGAATATCCAGGAGGTTCTCCCCTGCAGGCGAGATGAGGCCCATTTCCGCAGAGGCTTCTCGGGGCTAATCACACCTCACCTCTGGAACCTCGAAAGGGTTCTTCCCACCCTTGGTGCAACTCAAGAAGTTCCCCGACATACCCGTCTCCACTCGAGAGGAAACACGAGGGTCCCGCCCACATCCAGAGTAGCCCCGTTTCCGCCTCGTAGCTTGAGGTGAGGGTTCCTGTCCCTTCTTCGTCGGGAAAGAATTCCGGGCGTTCCCGTCGCATCTCAAGAGGAGGCCCTCTCAACAGGAACGGCGAGAGGAACTCCAGCGTCCTGCCACCGTTCCAAGAGTCCCCCAGATGTCTCAGTCCATTCCAGAGGAACCTCTTTTCCCTTCACCGGCTCGTCTTTCACGCCGAGGATCGACTCACACCAAGGTCGCACTTGGCACAGCCCTGTGGGAAAGCCTCGTGGGAAAGCCTCGAGGGAAAGCCTCGAGGGAATGCCACACATCCCTTGATCCACGTGACAGGAAGCGTGACCCTACTGCTGTAGCTCGGGAGGGCAGCGCACAGCGCATGCCCCCAATCGAGACGAGGCCTGACTCCCCTGGGGAGACTCAGAGGCACCCCAAGATCCATGTCAACACTGGAGAGGAATCCTCAGGTTCTGGCCCCGACTCCACACAAGGTCTTAGGCCCCAGCATCGACGGGAGAGGAATCCCGCAATGGCTCCTAGCAACTCGCATGGTGACTGGCGCTTCTGAGGCCACCAGAGCGGGTCCCTGAGGTCCCCGTCGTAACTCGAGAAGACCTGCCGCAACTCGAGAATATCCAGGAGGTTCTCCCCTGCAGGCGAGATGAGGCCCATTTCCACAGAGGCTTCAGGAGGCTAATCACACCTCACCTCTGGAACGTCGAAAGGGTCCTTCACACCCTTGGTGCAACTAAAGAATTTCCCCGACATACCCGTCTCCACTCGAGAGGAAACACGAGGGTCCCGCCCACATCCAGAGGAGCCCCGTTTCCGCCTCGTAGCTCGAGGTGAGGGATCCTTTCCCTTCTTCGTCGGGAAAGATTTCCCGGCGTTCCCTTCGCATCTCAAGAGGAGGCCCTCTCAACAGGAACGGCGAGAGGAACTCCCGGGTCGTGCCACCATTCCAAGAGTCCCCCAGATGTCTCAGTCCCTTCCAGAGGAACCTCTTTTCCCTTCACCGGCTCATCTTTCACGCCGAGGTTCGATTCAGAGCAAGCTGGCACTTGGCACAGCCCTGTGGGAAAGCCTCGTGGGAAAGCCTGGAGGGAAAGCCACAGATCCCTTGATCCACGTGACAGGAAGCGTGACCCTACTGCTGCAGCTCGGGAGGGAAGCGCACGTGCATGGCCCCACTCGAGACGAGTCCTGACTCCCCTGGGGAGACTCAGAGGCACCCCAAGATCCATGTCAACACTGGAGAGGAAACCTCAGGTTCCGGCCCCAACTCCACAAAAGGTCTTAGGCCCCGGCTCGACGGGCGAGGAATCCCGCGATGGCCCCGAGCAACTCGCATGGGGACTGGCGCTTCTGAGGCCACCAGAGAGGGTCCCTGAGGTCCCCGTCGTAACTCGAGAAGACCTGCCGCAACTCGAGAATATCCAGGAGGTTCTCCCCTGCAGGCGAGATGAGGCCCATTTCCGCTGAGGCTTGAGGAGGCTAATCACACCTCACCTCAGGAACGTCGAATGGGTTCTTCACACCCTTGGTGCCACTCAAGAAGTTCCCCGACATACCCGTCTCCACTCGAGAGGAAACACGAGGTCCCGCCCACATCCAGTGGAGCCCCGTTTCCGCCTCGAAGCTCGAGGTGAGGGATCCTTTCCCTTCTTCGTCGGGAAAGAATTCCGGCCGTTCCCGTCGCATCTCAAGAGGAGGCCCTCTCAACAGGTACAGCGAGAGGAACTCCAGGGTCCTGCCACCGTTCCAAGAGTCCCCCAGATCTCTCAGTTCTTTCCAGAGGAACCTCTTTTCCCTTCACCGGCTCGTCTTTCACGCTGAGGGTCGACACACACCAGGGTGGCACTTGGCACAGTCCTGTGGGAAAGCCTCGTTGGAAAGTTTCGAGGGAAAGCCCAGAGGGAAAGCCACAGATCCCTTGATCCACATGACAGGAAGTGTGACCCTACTCCTGCAGCTCTGGAGGGAAGCGCACGCGCATGCCCCAACTCGAGACGAGGCCTGACTCCCCTGGGGAGACTCAGAGGCACCCCAAGATCCATGTCAACACTGGAGAGGAAACCTCAGGTTCCGGCACCGACTCCACACAAGGTCTTAGGCCCCGGCATCGACGGGAGAGGAATCCCGCGATGGCCCCTAGCAACTCGCATGGGGACTGGCGCTTCTGAGGCCACCAGAGCGGGTCCCTGAGGTCCCCGTCGTAACTCGAGAAGACCTGCCACAACTCGAGAATATCCAGGAGGTTCTCCCCTGCAGGCGAGATGAGGCCCATTTCCGCTGAGGCTTCAGGAGGCTAATCACACCTCACCTCAGGAACGTCGAATGGGTTCTTCACACCCTTGGTGCCACTCAAGAAGTTCCCCGACATACCCGTCTCCACTCGAGAGGAAACACGAGGTCCCGCCCATATCCAGAGGAGCCCCGTTTCCGCCTCGTAGCTCGAGGTGAGGGATCCTTTCCCTGCTTCTTCGGGAAAGAATTCCCGGCGTTCCTGTCGCATATCAAGAGGAGGCCCTCTCAACAATAACGGCGAGAGGAACTCCAGGGTTGTGCCACCATTCCAAGAGTCCCCCAGATGTCTCAGTCCATTCCAGAGGAACCTCTTTTCCCTTCACCGGCTCGTCTTTCACGCCGAGGATCGACTCACACCAAGGTGGTACTTGGCACAGCCCTGTGGGAAAACCTCGAGGGAAAGCCACAGATTCCTTGATCCACGTGACAGGAAGCGTGACCCTACTGCTGCAGCTCGGGAGGGAAGCGCACGTGCATGCCCCCACTCGAGAGGAGGCCTGACTCCCCTGGGGAGACTCAGAGGCACCCCAAGATCAATGTCAACACTGGAGAGGAATGCTCAGCTTCCAGCCCCGACTCCACGCAAGGTCTTAGGCCCCGGCATCGACTGGAGAGGAATCACGAGATGGCCCCTAGCAACTCGCATGGGGACTGGCCCTTCCTGAGGCCACCAGAGCGGGTCTCTGAGGTCCCCTTCGTAACTCGAGAAGACCTGCCGCAACTCGAGAATATTCAGGAGGTTCTCCCCTGCAGGCGAGATGAGGCCCATTTCCGCAGAGGATTCTCGGGGCTAATCACACCTAACCTCTGGAACGTCGAAAGGGTCCTTCACACCCTTGGTGCAACTCAAGAAGGTCCCCGACATACCCGTCTCCACTCGAGAGGAAACACGAGGGTCCCGCCCACATCCAGAGGAGCCCCGTTTCCGCCTCGTAGCTCGAGGTGAGGGTTCCTGTCCCTTCTTCGTCGGGAAAGAATTCCGGGCGTTCCCGTCGCATCTCAAGAGGAGGCCCTCTCAACAGGAACGGCGAGAGGAACTCCCGGGTCGTGCCACCATTCCAAGAGTCCCCCAGATGTCTCAGTCCCTTCCAGAGGAACCTCTTTTCCCTTCACCGGCTCGTCTTTCACGCCGAGGTTCGATTCAGAGCAAACTGGCACTTGGCACAGCCCTGTGGGAAAGCCTCGTGGGAAAGCCTGAGGGAAAGGCTCGAGGGAAAGACACATATCCCTTGATCCACGTGACAGGAAGCGTGACCCTACTGCTGCAGCTCGGGAGGGAAGCCCAGGTGCATGCCCCCATTCGAGACGAGGCCTGACTCGCATGGGGAGACTCAGAGGCACCCCAAAATCCATGTCAACACTGGAGAGGAATCCTCAGGATCCGGCCCCGACTCCACACAAGGTCTTAGGCCCCTGCATCGATGGGAGAGGAATCCCGAAATGGCTCCTAGCAACTCGCATGGGGACTGGCCCTTCCTGAGGCCAACAGAGCGGGTCCCTGTGGTCCCCGTCGTAACTCGAGAAGACCTGCCGCAACTCGAGAATATCCAGGAGGTTCTCCCCTGCAGGCGAGATGAGGCCCATTTCCGCTGAGGCTTCTCGGGGCTAATCACACCTCACCTCTGGAACGTCGAAAGGGTCCTTCACACCCTTGGTTCAACTCAAGAAGTTCCCCGACATACCCATCTCCACCCGAGAGAAAACACGAGGGTCCCTCCCACATCCAGAGGAGCCCCGTTTCCGCCTCGTAGCTCGAGGTGAGGGATCCTTTCCCTGCTTCGTCGGGAAAGAATTCCGGGAGTTCCCGTCGCATCTCAAGAGGAGGCCCTCTCAACAGGAATGGCGAGAGGAACTCCAGGGTCCTGTCACCGTTCCAAGAGTCCCCCAGATGTTTCAGTCCATTCCAGAGGAAACTCTTTTCCCTTCACCGGCTCGTCTTTCACGCCGAGGGTCGACACACACCAAGGTGGCACTTGGCACAGCCCTGTGGGAAAGCCTCGTGGGAAAGCCTCGAGGGAAAGCCACAGATCCCTTGATCCACGTGACAGGAAGCGTGACCCTACTGCTGCAGCTCGGGAGGGAAGCGCACGTGCATGCCCCCATTCGAGACGAGGCCTGACTCGCCTGGGGAGACTCAGAGGCACCCCAAAATCCATGTCAACACAGGAGAGGAATCCTCAGGTTCCGGCCCCGACTCCACACAAGGTCTTAGGCCCTTGCATCGATGGGAGAGGAATCCCGAAATGGCTCCTAGCAACTCGCATGGGGACTGGCCCTTCCTGAGGCCACCAGAGCGGGTCCCTGTGGTCCCCGTCGTAACTCGAGAAGACCTGCCTCAACTCGAGAATATCCAGGAGGTTCTCCCCTGCAGGCAAGATGAGGCCCATTTCCGCTGAGGCTTCTCGGGGCTAATCACACCTCACCTCTGGAACGTCGAAAGAGTCCTTCACACCCTTGGTGCAACTCAAGAAGTTCCCCGACATACCCTTCTCCACCGGAGAGAAAACACGAGGATCCCTCCCACATCCAGAGGTGCCCCGGTTCCGCCTCGTAGCTCGAAGTGAGGGATCCTTTCCTGCTTCTTTGGGAAAAAATTCCCGGCGTTCCCGTCGCATCTCAAGAGGAGGCCCTCTCAACAGGAAAGGCGAGAGGAACTCCAGGGTCGTGCCCCCATTCCAAGAGTCCCCCAGATGTCTCTGTCCATTCCAGAGGAACCTCTTTTCCCTTCACCGGCTCGCCTTTCACGCCGAGGATCGACTCACACCAAGGTGGCACTTGGCACAGCCCTGTTGGAAAGCCTCGTGGGAAAGCCTCCAGGGAAAGCCACAGATCCCTTGATCCACGTGACAGGAAGCGTGACCCTACTGCTGCAGCTCGGGAGGGAAGCGCACGTGCATGGCCCCACTCGAGACGAGTCCTGACTCCCCTGGGGAGACTCAGAGGCACCCCAAGATCCATGTCAACACTGGAGAGGAAACCTCAGGTTCCGGCCCCGACTCCACACAAGGTCTTAGGCCCCAGCTCGACGGGCGAGGAATCCCGCGATGGCCCCTAGCAACTCGCATGGGGACTGGCGCTTCTGAGGCCACCAGAGAGGGTCCCTGAGGTCCCCGTCGTAACTCGAGAAGACCTGCCGCAACTCGAGAATATCCAGGAGGTTCTCCCCTGCAGGCGAGATGAGGCCCATTTCCGCTGAGGCTTCAGGAGGCTAATCACACCTCACCTCAGGAACGTCGAATGGGTTCTTCACACCCTTGGTGCCACTCAAGAAGTTCCCCGACATACCCGTCTCCACTCGAGAGGAAACACGAGGTCCCGCCCACATCCAGAGGAGCCCCGTTTCCGCCTCGAAGCTCGAGGTGAGGGATCCTTTCCCTTCTTCGTCGGGAAAGAATTCCGGCCGTTCCCGTCGCATCTCAAGAGGAGGCCCTCTCAACAGGTACAGCGAGAGGAACTCCAGGGTCCTGCCACCGTTCCAAGAGTCCCCCAGATCTCTCAGTTCTTTCCAGAGGAACCTCTTTTCCCTTCACCGGCTCGTCTTTCACGCCGAGGGTCGACACACACCAAGGTGGCACTTGGCACAGTCCTGTGGGAAAGCCTCGTTGGAAAGCTTCGAGGGAAATCCTCGAGGGAAAGCCACAGATCCCTTGATCCACGTGACAGGAATCGTGACCCTACTGCTGCAGCTCAGGGGGGAAGCGCACGCGCTTGCCCCCACTCGAGACGAGGCCTGACTCCCCTGGGGAGACTCAGAGGCACCCCAAGATCCATGTCAACACTGGAGAGGAATGCTCAGGTTCCGGCCCCGACTCCACACAAGGTCTTAGGCTGCGGCATGGACGGGAGTGGAATCCCGAGATGGCCCCTACCAACTCGCATGGGGACTGGCCCTTCCTCAGGCCAACAGAGCGGGTCCGTGAGGTCCCCGTCGTAACTCGAGAAGACCTGCCGCAACTCGAGAACATCCAGGAGGTTCTCCCCTGCCGGCGAGAGGAAGCCCATTTCCACAAAGGCTTCTCGGGGCTAATCACACCTCACCTCTGGAACGTCGAAAGGGTCCTTCCCACCCTTGGGGCAACTCAAGAAGTTCCCCGACATACCCGTCTCCACTCGAGAGGAAACACGAGGGTCCCGCCCACATCCAGAGGAGCCCCGTTTCCGCCTCGTAGCTCCAGGTGAGGGATCCTTTCCCTGCTTCGTCGGGAAAGAATTCCCGGCGTTCCCGTCGCATCTCAAGAGGAGGCCCTCTCAACAGGAACACTGAGAGGAACTCCAGGGTCGTGCCACCATTCCAAGAGTCCCCCAGATGTCTCAGTCCATTCCAGAGGAACCTCTTTTCCCTTCACCGGCTCGTCTTTCACTCCCAGGATCGACTCACACCAAGGTGGCACTTGGCACAGCCCTGTGGGAAAGCCTCGTGGGAAAGCCTCGAGGGAAAGCCTCGAGGGAAAGCCACAGATCCCTTGATCCACGTGACAGGAAGCGTGACCCTAATGCTGCAGCTCGGGAGGGAAGCGCACGCGCATGCCCCCACGCGAGACGAGGCCTGACTCCCATGGGGAGACTCAGAGGCACCCGAAGATCCATGTAAACACTGGAGAGGAATCCTCAGGTTCCGGCCCCGACTCCACACAAGGTCTTAGGCCCCGGCATCGACGGGAGAGGATTCCCGAGATGGCTCCTAGCAACGCACATGGGGACTGGCCCATCCTGAGGCCACCAGAGAGGGTCCCTGAGGTCCCCGTCGTAACTCCGGAAGACCTGCCGCAACTCGAGAATATCCAGGAGGTTCTCCCCTGCAGGCGAGATGAGGCCCATTTCCGCAGAGGCTTCTCGGGGCTAATCACACCTCACCTCTGGAACGTCGAAAGGGTCCTTCCCACCCTTGGTGCAACTCAAGAAGTTCCCGGACATACCCGTCTCCACTCGAGAGGAAACACGAGGGTCCCGCCCACATCCAGAGGAGCCCCGTTTCCGCCTCGTAGCTCGAGGTGAGGGATCCTTTCCCTGCTTCGTTGGGAAAGAAATCCCGGCGATCCCGTCGCATCTCAAGAGGAGACCCTCTGAACAGGAACGGCGAGAGGAACTCCAGGGTCGTGCCACCATTCCAAGAGTGCCCCAGATATCTCAGTCCATTCCAAAGGAACCTCTTTTCCCTACACCGGCTCGTCTTTCACGCCGAGGATCGACTCACACCAAGGTGGCACTTGGCACAGCCCTTTGGGAAAGCCTCGTGCGAAAGCCTCGAGGGAAAGCCTCGAGGGAAAGCCACAGATCCCTTGATCCACGTGACAGGAAGCGTGACCCTACTGCTGAAGCTCGAGGGGGAGGCGCACGCGGATGCCCCCACTCGAAACGAGGCCTGACTCCCCTGGGGAGACTCAGAGGCACCCGAACATCCATGTAAACACTGGAGAGGAATCTTCAGGTTCCGGCCCCGACTCCACACAAGGTCTTAGGCCCCGACATCGACGGGAGAGGAATCCCGAGATGGCCCCTAGCAACTCGCATGGGGACTGGCCCTTCCTGAGGCCACCAGAGCGGGTCCCAGAGGTCCCCGTCGTAACTCGAGAAGACCTGCCCCAACTCGAGAAAATCCAGGAGGTTCTCCCCTGCAGGCGAGAGGAGGCCCATTTCCGCTGAGGCGTCTCGAGGCTGATCACACCTCACCTCTGGAACTTCGAAAGGGTCCTTCACACCCTTGGTGCAAATCAAGAAGTTCCCCGACATACCCGTCTCCACTCGAGAGGAATCACGAGGGTCCCGCCCACATCCAGAGGAGCCCCGTTTCCGCCTCGTAGCTCGAGATGAGGGATCCTTTCCCTGCTTCGTCGCGAAAGAGTTCCCGGCGTTCCCGTCGCATCTCAAGAGGAGGCCCTCTCAACAGGAACGGCTAGAGGAACTCCACTGTCGTGCCACCATTCCAAGGGTCCCCCAGATGTCTCAGTCCATTCCAGAGGAACCTCTTTCCCTTCACCGGCTCGTCTTTCACGCCGAGGATCGACTCACACCAAGGCGGCACGTGGCACAGCCCTGTGGGAAAGCCCCGTGCGAAAGCTTCGAGGGAAAGCCGCAGATCCCTTGATCCACGTGACAGGAAGCGTGACACTACTGCTGCAGCTCGGGAGGAAAGCACACGTGCATGCCCCCACTCGAGACGAGGCCTGACTCCTCTGGGGAGACTCAGAAGCACCCCAAGATCCATGGCAACACTGGAGAGGAATGCTCAGTTTCCTGCCCTGACTCCTAACAAGGACTGAGGCCCCGGCATGGACGGGAGAGGAATCCCGAGAGGTCCCCTAGCAACTCGCATGGGGACTGGCCTTTCCTGGGGCCACCAGAGCGGGTCCCTGAGGTCCCCGTCGTATCTCGAGAAGACCTGCCGCAACTCGAGAAAATCCACGAGGTTCTCCCCTCCAGGCGAGATGAGGCCCATTTCCGCTGAGGCGTCTCGAGGCTGATCACACCTCACCTCTGGACCTTCGAAAGGGTCCTTCACACCCTTGGTGCAAATCAAGAAGTTCCCGGACATACCCGTCTCCACTCGAGAGGAAACACGAGGGTCCCGCCCACATCCAGAGGAGCCCCGTTTCTGCCTCGTAGCTCGAGATGAGGGATCCTTTCCCTGCTTCGTCGGGAAAGAGTTCCCGGCGTTCCCGTCGCAACTCAAGAGGAGGCCCTCTCAACACGAACGGCGAGAGGAACTCCGGGTGGTGCCACCATTCCAAGAGTCCGCCGGATGTCTCAGTCCATTCCAGAGGAATCTCTTTTCCCTTCACCGGCTCGTCTTTCACGCCGAGGATCGACTCACACCAAGGTGGCACGTGGCACAGCCCAGTGGGAAAGCCTCGTGGGAAAGCCTCGAGGGAAAGCCGCAGATCCCTTGATCCACGTGACAGGAAGCGTGACACTACTGCTGCAGCTCGAGAGGAAAGCGCACGTGCGTGCCCCCAATCGAGACGAGGCCTGACTCCCCTGGGGAGACTCAGAAGCACAACAAGATCCATGGAAACACTGGAGAGGAATCCTCAGGTTCCGGCCCCGACTTCACACAAGTTCTTAGGCCCCGGCATGAACGGGAGAGGAATCCCGAGACGGCCCCTAGCAACTCGCATGGCGACTGGCCTTTCCTGAGGCCACCAGAGCGGGTCCCTGAGGTCTCCGTCGTAACTCGAGAAGACCTGCCACAACTCGAGAAAATCCAGGAGGTTCTCCCCTCCAGGCGAGATGAGGCCTATTTCCGCTGAGGCATATCGACGGTGATCACACCTCACCTCTGGAACTTCGAAAGGGTCCTTCACACCCTTGGTGCAAATGAAGAAGTTCCCCGACATACCCGTCTCCACTCGAGAGGAAACACGAGGGTTCCGCCAACATCCAGAGGAGCCCCGTTTCCGCCTCGTAGCTCGAGATGAGGGATCCTTTCCCTGCTTCGTCGAGAAAGAGTTCCCGGCGTTCCCGTCGCATCTCAAGAGGAGGCCCTCTCAACAGGAACGGCGAGAGGAACTCCAGGGTCGTGCCACCATTCCAAGAGTCCCCCAGATGTCTCAGTCCATTCCAGAGGAACCTCTTTCCCTTCACCGGCTCGTATTTCACGCCGAGGATCGACTCACACCAAGGTGGCACGTGGCACAGATCTGTGGAAAACCCTAGTGGTATAGCCTGGAGCGAAAGCCTCGAGGGAAACCACAGATCCCTTGATCCACGTGACAGGAAGCGTGACACTACTCCTGCAGCTCGGGAGGAAAGCGCACGTGCATGCCCCCACTCGAGACGAGGGCTGACTCCCCTGGAGAGACTCAGAAGCACCCCAAGATCCATGGCAACACTGGAGAGGAATCCCCAGGTTCCGGCCGCGACGCCACACAAGGTCTTAGGCCCCGGCATCGACGGGCGAGGAATCCCGAGAAAGCCCTAGCAACTCGCATGGGAACTGGCCTTTCCTCAGGCCACCTGAGAGGGTTCCTGGAGTTCCTCTCTACTTTCCAATTGAGAGTGCCTCCTCTTGAGATGCGACGGGAACGCCGGGAATTCTTTCCCGACGAAGCAGGGAAAGGAACCCTCATCTCGAGCTACGAGTCGGAAATAGGGCTCTTGTGGATGTGGGCGGGACTCTCGTGGTTCCTTTCTAGTGGAGACGGGTATGTCGGGGAACTTCTTGACTTACAGGAAGGCTGTGAAGGACCCATTCGAAGTTCCAGAGGTTAATTCTGATTAGTCTCGATACGCCTGCTCAAAACGGGCCTCATCTCGCCTGGAGTTGAGAATCTCATGGATTTTCTCCAGTTGGGACAGGTGTTCTCGAGTTACGACTGGGACCACAGGGACCCGCTATTGTGGCCTCAGAAAAGGCCAATACCATGCGACTTGCCAGGGGACATCTCGGGATTTCTCTCCCGTCCATGCCGGGGCCTAAGACCTTGTGTGGAGTCGGGGCTGGAACCTGAGGATTCCTCTCCAGTGTTGCCATGGACCTTGGGGTGCTTCTGAGTCTCCCCAGGGGAGTCATGCCTCGTCTCGAGTGGGGGCATGCACGTGCGCTTTCCTCCCGAGCTGCAGCAGTAGTGTCACGCTTCCTGTCACGTGGATCAAGGGATCTGTGGCTTTCCCTCGAGGCTTTCCCTCGAGGCTTTCCCACGAGGCTTTCGCACAGCGCCGTGCCACGTTCCACCTTTGTGTGAGTCGATCCTCGGCGTGAAAGACGAGCCGGTGAAGGGAAAAGAGGTTCCTCTGGAATGGATTGAGATATCTGGGGGACTCTTGGAATGGTGGCACGACCCTGGAGTTCCTCTCGCCGTTCCTGTTGAGAGGGCCTCCTCTTGAGATGCGACGGGAACGCCCGGAACTCTTTCCCGAAGAAGCAGGGAAAGGATCCCTCATGTCGAGCTACGAGGCGGAAATGGGGATCCTCTGGATGTGGGGGGAACCCTCGTGTTTCCTCTCGAGTGGAGATGGGTATGTCGGGGAATTTCTTGATTTGCACCAAGGGTGTGAAGGACCCTTTCGAAGTTCCAGAGGTGAGGTGTGATCAGCCTCGAGATGCCTCAGGGGAAATGGGCCTCATCTCGCCTGGAGGGGAGAACCTCCTGGATTTTCTCGAGTTGCGGCAGGTCTTCTCCAGTTACGACGGGGACCTCAGGGACCCGCTCTATTGGCTTCATGAAATGCCAGTCCCCATGCGGGTTGCTAGGGGCCCGCTCGGGATTCCTCTCCCGTCCATGCCGGGGCCTAAGACCTTGTGTGGAGTCAGGGCCGGAACCTGAGGATTCCTCTCCAGCGTTGCCATGGATCTTGGGGTGCTTCTGAGACTCCCCAGGGGAGTCAGGCCTCGTCTCGAGTGGGGGCATGCACGTGCGCTTTCCTCCTACGCTGCAGCAGTAGTGTCACGCTTCCTGTCACGTGGATCAAGGGATCTGTGGCTTTCCCTCGAGGCTTTCCTTCGAGGCTTTCCCACGAGGCTTCCCCACAGGGCTGTGGCACGAGCCACATTGGTGTGAGTCGATCCTCGGCGTGAAAGACGAGCCAATGAAGGGAAAAGAGGTTCCTCTGGAATGGACTGAGACATCTGGGGGACTCTTGGAATGGTGGCACGACCCTGGAGTTCCTCTCGCCGTTCCTGTTCAGAGGGCCTCCTCTTGAGATGCGACGGGAAGGCTGGGAACTCTTTCCCGACGAAGAAGGGAAAAGATCCTTCATCTCGAGCTACGAGGCGGAAATGGGGCTCCTCTGGATGTTCGGGACCCACGTGTTTCCTCTCAAGTGGAGATGGGTATGTCGGGGAACTTCTTGATTTGCACCAAGGGTGTGAAGGACCCATTCGAAGTTCCAGAGGTGAGTTGTGATCAGCCTCGAGACGCCTCAGCGGAAATGGGCCTCATCTCGCCTGGAGGGGAGAACCTCCTGGATTTTCTCGAGTTGTGGCAGGTCTTCTCGAGTTACGACGGGGACCTCAGGGACCCGCTCTGGTGGCCTCAGCAAAGGCCAGTCCACATGCGAGTTACTAGGGGCCATGTCGGGATTCCTCTCCGTCCATGCCGGGGCCTAAGACCTTGTGTGGAGTCGGGGCCGGAACCTGAGGATTCCTCTCCAGTGTTGCCATGGACCTTGGGGTGCTTCTGAGTCTCCCCAGGGGAGTCAAGCCTCGTCTCGAGTGGGGGCATGCACGTGCGCTTTCCTCCCGAGCTGCAGCAGTAGTGTCACGCTTCCTGTCACGTGGATCAAGGGATCTGTGGCTTTCCTTCGAGGCTTTCCCTCGAGGCTTTCCCACGAGGCTTTCGCACAGGGCCGTGCCACGTGCCACCTTGGTGTGAGTCGATCCTCGGCGTGAAAGACGAGCCGGCGAAGGGAAAAGAGGTTCCTCTGGAATGGACTGAGATATCTGGGGGACTCTTGGAATGGTGGCACGGCCCTGGAGTTCCTCTCGCCGTTCCTGTTGAGAGGGCCTCCTCTTGAGATGCGACGGGAAGGCCGGGAACTCTTTCCCGACGAAGCAGGGAAAAGATCCTTCATCTCGAGCTACGAGGCGGAAATGGGGCTCCTCTGGATGTGGTCGGGACCCACGTGTTTCCTCTCAAGTGGAGACGGGTATGTCGGGGAACTTCTTGATTTGCACCAAGGGTGTGAAGGACCCATTCGAAGTTCCAGAGGTGAGGTGTGATCAGCCTCGAGATGCATCCGCAGAAATGGGCCTCATCTCGCCTTGAGGGGAGAACCTCCTAGATTTTCTACAGTGGCGGCAAGTCTTCTTGAGTTGAGACAGGTACCTAAGGGACACGCTCAGGTGGCCTCAGGAAAGGCGGGTCCCCATGTGAGTTGCTAGGGGCCATCTCGGGATTTCTCTCCCGTCTATGCCGGGGCCTGAGACCTTGTGTGGTATCGGGGCCGGAACCTGAGGATTCCTCTCCAGTGTTGCCATGGATCTTGGGGTGCTTCTGAGTCTCCCCAGGGGAGTCAGGCCTCGTCTCGATTGGGGGCTTGCACGTGCGCTTTCCTCCCGAGCTGCAGCAGTAGTGTCACGCTTCCTGTCACGTGGATCAAGGGATCTGTGGCTTTCCTTCGAGGCTTTCCCTCGAGGCTTTCCCACGAGGCTTTCGCACAGGGCCGTGCCACGTGCCACCTTGGTGTGAGTCGATCCTCGGCGTGAAAGACGAGCCGGCGAAGGGAAAAGAGGTTCCTCTGGAATGGACTGAGATATCTGGGGGACTCTTGGAATGGTGGCACGACCCTGGAGTTCCTCTCGCCGCTCCTGTTGAGAGGGCCTCCTCTTGAGATGTGACGGGAACGCCGGGAACTCTTTCCCGACGAAGCAGGGAAAGGATCCCTCATCTCGAGCTACGAGGAGGAAACGGGGATCCTCTGGATGTGGGGGGAACCCTCGTGTTTCCTCTCGAGTGGAGATTGGTATGTCGGGGAACTTCTTGATTTGCACCAAGGGTGTGAAGGACCCTTTCGAAGTTCCAGAGGTGAGGTGTGATCAGCCTCGAGACGCCTCAGGGGAAATGGGCCTCATCTCGCCTGGAGGGGAGAACCTCCTGGATTTTCTCGAGTTGCGGCAGGTCTTCTCGAGTTACGACGGGGACCTCAGGGACCCGCTCTAGTGGCCTCAGGAAAGCGCAGTCCCCATGCGGGTTGCTAGGGGCCCGCTCGGGATTCCTCTCCCGTCCATGCCGGGGCCTAAGACCTTGTGTGGAGTCGGGGCCGGAACCTGAGGATTCCTCTCCAGCGTTGCCATGGATCTTGGGGTGCTTCTGAGACTCCCCAGGGGAGTCAGGCCTCGTCTCGAGTGGGGGCATGCACGTGTGCTTTCCTCCTAAGCTGCAGCAGTAGTGTCACGCTTCCTGTCACGTGGATCAAGGGATCTGTTTCTTTCCCTCGAAGCTTTCCCACGAGGTTTTCCCACAGGGCTGTGCCACGTGCCACCTTGGTGTTGGTCGATCCTCGGCGTGAAAGACGAGCCAATGAAGGGAAAAGAGGTTCCTCTGGAATGGACTGAGACATCTGGGGGACTCTTGGAATGGTGGTACGACCCTGCAGTTCCACTTGCTGTTCCTGTTGAGAGGGCCTCTTCTTGAGATGCGACGGGAACGCCCGAAACTCTTTCCCGATGAAGCAGGGAAAGGATCCCTCATCTCGAGCTACGAGGCGGAAACGGGGCTCCTCTGGATGGGGGCGGCACCCTCGTGTTTCCTCTCGAGTGGAGATGGGTATGTCGGGGAACTTCTTGATTTGCACCAAGGGTGTGAAGGACCCATTCGAAGTTCCAGAGGTGAGGTGTGATCAGCCTCGAGACGCCTCAGCGGAAATGGGCCTCATCTCGCCTGGAGGGGAGAACCTCCTGGATTTTCTCGAGTTGTGGCAGGTCTTCTTGAGTTACGAGGGGGACCTCAGGGACCCGCTCTGGTGGCCTCAGCAAAGGCCAGTCCACATGCGAGTTACTAGGGGCCATCTCGGGATTCCTCTCCCGTCCATGCCGGGGCCTAAGACCTTGTGTGGAGTCGGGGCCGGAACCTGAGGATTCCTCTCCAGTGTTGCCATGGACCTTGGGGTGCTTCTGAGTCTCCCCAGGGGAGTCAGGCCTCGTCTCGAGTGGGGGCATGCACGTGCGCTTTCCTCCTGAGCTGCAGCAGTAGTGTCACGCTTCCTGTCACGTGGATCAAGGGATCTGTGGCTTTCCCTCGAGGCTTTCCCACGAGGCTTTCGCACAGGGCCGTGCCACGTGCCACCTTGGTGTGATTTGATCCTCGGCGTGAAAGACGAGCCGGAGAAGGGAGAAGAGGTTCTTCTGGAATGGACTGAGACATCTGGGGGACTCTTGGAATGGTGGCACGACCCTGGAGTTCCTCTCGCCGTTCCTGTTGAGAGGGCCTCCTCTTGAGATGCGACGGGAAGGCCGGGAACTCTTTCCCGACGAAGCAGGGAAAAGATCCTTCATCTCGAGCTACGAGGCGGAAATGGGGCTCCTCTGGATGTGGTCGGGACCCACGTGTTTCCTCTCAAGTGGAGACGGGTATGTCGGGGAACTTCTTGATTTGCACCAAGGGTGTGAAGGACCCATTCGAAGTTCCAGAGGTGAGGTGTGATCAGCCTCGAGATGCATCCGCAGAAATGGGCCTCATCTCGCCTTGAGGGGAGAACCTCCTAGATTTTCTACAGTGGCGGCAAGTCTTCTTGAGTTGAGACAGGTACCTAAGGGACACGCTCAGGTGGCCTCAGGAAAGGCGGGTCCCCATGTGAGTTGCTAGGGGCCATCTCGGGATTTCTCTCCCGTCTATGCCGGGGCCTGAGACCTTGTGTGGTATCGGGGCCGGAACCTGAGGATTCCTCTCCAGTGTTGCCATGGATCTTGGGGTGCTTCTGAGTCTCCCCAGGGGAGTCAGGCCTCGTCTCGATTGGGGGCTTGCACGTGCGCTTTCCTCCCGAGCTGCAGCAGTAGTGTCACGCTTCCTGTCACGTGGATCAAGGGAACTGTGGCTTTCCCTCGAGGCTTTCCCTCGAGGCTTTCCCACCAGGCTTTCCCACAGGGCTATGCCACGTGCCACCTTGGTGTGAGTCGATCCTCGGCGTGAAAGACGAGCCGGTGAAGGGAAAAGAGGTTCCTCTGGAATGGACTGAGACATCTGGGGGACTCTTGGAATGGTGGCACTACACTGGAGTTCCTCTCGCCGTTCCTCTTGAGAGGGCCTCCTCTTGAGTTGCGACGGGAACGCCGGGAACTCTTTCCTGAAGATGCAGGGAAAGGATCCCTGACCTCGATCTAAGAGGCGGAAACGGGGCTCCTTTGGTTGTGGGCGGGACCCTCGTGTTTCCTCTCGAGTGGAGACGGGTATGTCGGGGAACTTCTTGATTTGCACCAAGGGTGTGAAGGACCCTTTCGAAGTTGCAGAGGTGAGGTGTGATCACCCTCGAGACGCCTCAGCGGAAATGGGCCTCATCTGGCCTGGAGGGGAGAACCTCCTGGATATTCTCGAGTTGCGCAGGTCTTCTCGAGTTATGACGGGGACCTCAGGGGCCCCGCTCTGGTGGCCTCAGGAAAGGCGAGTCGTCATGCCAGTTGCTAGTGGTCGTCTCGGGATTCCTCTCCCGTCCATTCCGGGGCCTAAGACCTCGTGTGGAGTCGGGGCCGGAACCTGAGGATTCCTCTCCAGTGTTTCCATGGATCTTGCGGTGCTTCTGAGTCTCCCCAGGGGAGTCAGGCCTCGTCTCCAGTGGGGGCATTCACGTGCGCTTTCCTCCCGAGCTGCAGCAGTCGGATCACGCTTCCTTTCACGTGGATCAAGGCATCTGTGGCTTTGCCTCGAGGCTGTCACACGAGGCTTTCCCACAGGGCTGTGCCACGTGCCACCTTGGTGTGAGTCGATCCTCGGCGTGAAAGACGAGCCGGTGAAGGGAAAAGAGGTTCCTCTGGAATGGACTGAGACATCTGGGGGACTCGTGGAATGGTTGCAAGACCCTGGAGTTCCTCTCGCCATTCCTGGTGAGAGGGCCTCCTCTTGAGATGCTTCGGGAACGACGGAAATCTTTCCCGATGAAGCAGGGATAGGATCCCTCATCTCGAGCTACGAGGCGGAAACAGGGCGC
This sequence comes from Budorcas taxicolor, assembly GCF_023091745.1. Lineage (NCBI taxonomy): Eukaryota > Metazoa > Chordata > Mammalia > Artiodactyla > Bovidae > Budorcas > Budorcas taxicolor. The sequence goes on from NW_026292746.1 coordinate 388,414, forward strand.
CTCTGGATGTGGGCGGGACCCTCGACTTTCAGCTCGAGTGGAGACTGGCTTGTTGGGGAACTTCTTGATTTGCACCAAGGGTGTGAAGGACCCTTTCGAAGTTCCAATTGTGAGGTGTGATCAGCCTGGTGATGCCTCAGCGGAATTGGGCCTCATCTCGCCTGGAGGGGAGAACCTCCTGGATTTTCTCGAGTTGTGGCAGGTCTTCTCGAGTTACGACGGGGACCTCAGGGACCCGCTCTGGTGGCCACAGGAAAGGACAGTCCCCATGCGAGTTGCTAGGGGCCACCTAGGGATTACTCTCCCCGTCCATGCCGGGGCATGAGACCTTGTGTGGTATCGGGGCCGGAACCTGAGGATTCCTCTCCAGTGTTGCCATGGATCTTGGGGTGCTTCTGAGTCTCCCCAGGGGAGTCAGGCCTCGTCTCGAGTGGGGGCATGCACTTGGCCTTTCCTCCCGAGCTGCAGCAGTAGTGTCACGCTTCCTGTCACGTGGATCAAGGGATATGTGGCTTTCCATCCAGGCTGTCCCTTGAGGCTTTCCCATGAGGCTTTCGCACAGGGCTGTGCCACGTGCCACCTTGTTGTGAGTCCATCCTCGGCGTGAAAGACGAGCCGGTGAAGGGAAAAGAGGTTCCTCTGGAATGGACTGAGACATCTGGGGGACTCTTGGAATGGTGGCACGACCCTGGAGTTCCTCTCGCCGTTCCTGTTGAGAGGGCCTCCTCTTGAGATGCGACGGGAACGCCGGGAACTCTTTCCCGACGAAGCAGGGAAAGGATCCCTCATCTCGAGCTACGAGGCGGAAACGGGGCTCCTCTGGATGTGGGCGGGACCCACGTGTTTCCTCTCGAGTGGAGACGGGTATGTCGGGGAAATTCTTGTTTGCACCAAGGGTGTGAAGGACCCTTTCGAAGTTCCAGAGGAGAGGAGTGATCAGCCTCGAGACGACTCAGCGGAAATGGGCCTCATCTCGCCTGGAGGGGAGAACCTCCTGGATTTTTTCGAGTGGCGGCACGTCTTCTCGAGTTAAGACAAGGACCTCAGGGACACGCACTTCGACTCAGGAAAGGTCTGTCCCCATGCGAGTTGCTTGGGGCCATCTCGGGATTCCTCTCTCGTCCATGCTGGGGACTAAGACCTTGTGTGGAGTCGGGGCCGGAACCTGAAGATTCCTCTCCAGTGTTGCCATGGATCTTGGGGTGCTTCTGAGTCTCCCCATGGGAGTCAGGCCTCGTCTCGTGTGGGGGCATGCACGTGCGCTATCCTCCCGAGCAGCAGCAGTAGTGTCACGCTTCCTGTCACGTGGATCAAGGGATCTGTGGCTTCCCTCCAGGCTTTCCCTCGAGGCTTTCCCACGAGGCTTTCCCGCAGGGCTGTACCACGTGCCCCCTTGGTGTGAGTCGATCCACGGCGTGAAAGACGAGCCGGTGAAGGGAAAAGAGGTTCCTCTGGAATGGACTGAGACATCTGGGGGACTCTTGGAATGGTGGCACGACCCTGGAGTTCCTCTCGCGTTTCCTGTTGAGAGGGCCTCCTCTTGAGATGCGACGGGAACGCCGGGAACTCTTTCCCGACGAAGCAGGGAAAGGATCCCTCATCTCGAGCTACGAGGCGGAAACGGGGGTCCTGTCGATGTGGGCGGCACCCTCGTGTTTCCTCTCGAGTGGAGATGGGTATGTCGGGGAACTTCTTGATTTGCAGCAAGGGTGTGAAGGACTCTTTCGAAGTTCCAGAGGTGAGGTGCGATCAGCCTCGGAATGCCTCAGGGGAAATGGGCCTCATCTCGGCTGGAGGGGAGAACCTCCTGGATGTTCTCGAGTTGCGGCAGGTCTTCTCGAGTTTCGACGGGAACCTCAGGGACGCGATCTGGTGGCCTCAGGAAAGGCCAGTCCCCATGCGAGTTTCTAGGGGCCCTCTCGGGATTCCTCTCCCGTCGATGCCGGGGCCTTCGACCTTGTGTGGAGTCGGGGCCGGAACCTGAGGATTCCTCTCCAGTGTTGCCATGGATCTTGGGGTGCTTCTGAGTCTCCCCAGGGGAGTCAGGCCTCGACTCGAGTGGGGGCATGCACGTGCGCTTTCCTCCCGAGCTGCAGCAGTAGTGTCACGCTTCCTGTCACGTGGATCAAGGGATCTGTGGCTTTCCATCGAGGCTGTCCCAGGAGGCTTTCCCACAGGGCTGTGCCACGTGCCAGCTTGGTGTGAGTCGATCCTCGGCGTGAAAGACGAGCCGGTGAAGGGAAAAGAGGTTCCTCTGGAATGGACTGAGACATCTGGGGGACTCCTGGAATGGTGGCACGACCTGGAGTTCCTCTCGCCGTTCCTGTTGAGAGGGCCTCATCTTGAGATGCCACGGGAACGCCGGGAACTCTTTCCCGACGAAGCAGGGGAAGGATCCCTCATCTCGAGCTACGAGGCAGAAACGGGCTCCTCTGGATGTGGGCGACACCCTCGTGTTTCCTCTCGAGTGGGGATGGGTATGTCGGGGAACTTCTTGATTTGCACCAAGGGTGTGAAGGACCCTTTCGAAGTTCCACAGGTGAGGTGTGATCAGCCTCGAGACGACTCAGCGGAAATGGGCCTCATCTCGCCTGGAGGGGAGAACCTCCTGGATTTTTTCGAGTGGCGGCACGTCTTCTCGAGTTACGACAAGGACCTCAGGGACCCGCACTTCGCCTCAGGAAAGGCCTGTCCCCATGCGAGTTGTTTGGGGCCATCTCGGGATTCCTCTCTCGTCCATGCCGGGGACTAAGACCTTGTGTAGAGTCGGGGCCGGAACCTGAAGATTCCTCTCCAGTGTTGCCATGGATCTTGGGGTGCTTCTGAGTCTCCCCAGGGGAGTCAGGCCTCGTCTCGTGTGGGGGCATGCACGTGCGCATTCCTCCCGAGCAGGAGCAGTAGTGTCACGCTTCCTGTCACGTGGATCAAGGGATCTGTGGCTTCCCTCCAGGCTTTCCCTCGAGGCTTTCCCACGAGGCTTTCCCGCAGGGCTGTGCCACGTGCCACCTTGGTGTGAGTCGATCCTCGGCGTGAAAGACGAGCCGGTGAAGGGAAAAGAGGTTCCTCTGGAATGGACTGAGACATCTGGGGGACTCTTGGAATGGTGGCACGACCCTGGAGTTCCTCTCGCCGTTCCTGTTGAGAGGGCCTCCTCTTGAGATGCGACGGGAACGCCGGGAACTCTTTCCCGACTAAGCAGGGAAAGGATCCCTCATCTCGAGCTACGAGGCGGAAACGGGGCTCCTCTGGATGTGGGCGGGACCCTCGTGATTCCTCTCGAGTGGAGACGGCTAGGTCGGGGAACTTCTTGATTTGCACCAAGGGTGTGAAGGAGCCTTTCGAAGTTCCAGAGGTGAGGTGTTATCAGCCTCGAGACGCCTCAGCGGAAATGGGCCTCATCTCGCCTGGAGGGGAGAACCTCCTGGATTTTCTCGAGTTGCGGCAGGTCTTCTCGAGTTACGACGGGGACCACAGGGACCCGCTCTGGTGGCCTCAGGAAAGGCCAGTCCCCATGCGAGTTGCTAGGGGACCTCTCGGGATTCCTATCCCGTCGATGCCGGGGCCTTAACCTTGTGTGGAGTCGGGGCCGGAACCTGAGGATTCCTCTCCAGTGTTGCCATGGATCTTGGGGTGCTTCTGAGTCTCCCCAGGGGAGTCAGGCCTCGTCTCGAGTGGGGGCATGCACGTGCGCTTTCCTCCCGAGCAGCAGCAGTAGTGACACACTTCCTTTCACGTGGATCAAGGCATCTGTGGCTTTTCCTCGAGGCTTTCCCTCGAGGCTTTCCCACAGGGCTGTGCCACGTGCCACCTTGGTGTGAGTCGATCCTCGGCGTGAAAGACGAGCCGGTGAAGGGAAAAGAGGTTCCTCTGGAATGGACTGAGACATCTGGGGGACTCCTGGAATGGTGGCACGACCTGGAGTTCCTCTCGCCGTTCCTGTTGAGAGGGCCTCCTCTTGAGATGCCACGGGAACGCCGGGAACTCTTTCCCGCGAAGCAGGGGAAGGATCCCTCATCTCGAGCTATGAGGCGGAAACGGGCTCCTCTGGATGTGGGCGGGACCCTCGTGTTTCCTCTCGAGTGGAGACAGGTATGTCGGGGAACTTCTTGATTTCCACCAAGGGTGTGAAGGACCCTTTCGAGGTTCCAGAGGTGAGGTGTGATCAGCCTCGAGACGCCTCAGCGGAAATGGGCCTCATCTCGCCTGGAGGGCAAAACCTCCTGGATTTTCTCGAGTTGCGGCAGGTCTTCTCGAGTTATGATAGGGAGTTCAGGGACCCTCTCTGGTGGCCTCAGGAAAGGCCAGTACCTATGCGAGTTGCTAGGGGACCTCTCGGGATTCCTCTCCCTTCCATGCCGGAGCCTCACTCCTTGTTTGGAGTCGGGGCCAGAACCTGAGGATTCCTCTCCAGTGTTGCCATGGATCTTGGGGTGCTTCTGAGTCTCCCCACGGGAGTCAGGCTTCGTCTCGTGTGGGGGCTTGCACGTGCGCTTTCCTCCCGAGCTGCAGCAGTAGTGTCACGCTTCCAGTCACTTGGATCAAGCGATCTGTGGCTTTCCCTCGAGGCTGTCCCTCGAGGCTTTCCCACGAGGCTTTCCCACAGGGTTGTGCCACGTGCCACCTTGGTGTGAGTCGATCCTCGGCGTGAAAGACGAGCCGGTGAAGGGAAAAGAGGTTCCTCTGGAATGGAATGAGACATCTGGGGAACTCTTGGAATGGTGGCACGACCCTGGAGTTCCTCTCGCCGTTCCTGTTGAGAGGGCCTCCTCTTGAGATGCGCCGGGAACGCCGGGAACTCTTTCCCGACGAAGCAGGGAAAGGATCCCTCATCTCGAGCTACGAGGCGGAAACGGGGCTCCTCTGGATGTGGGCGGGACCCTCGTGTTTCCTCTCGAGTGGAGACGGGTATGTCGGGGAACTTCTTGATTTGCACCAAGGTTGTGAGGGACCCTTTCGAAGTTGCAGAGGTGAGGTGTGATCAACCTCGAGACGCCTCAGCAGAAATGGGCCTCATCTCGCCTGGAGGGCAGAACCTCCTGGATTTTCTCGAGTTGCGGCAGGTCTTGTCGAGTTACGACGGGGACCTCAGGGACCCGCTCTGGTGGCCTCAGGAAAGGCCAGTCCCCATGAGAGTTTCTAGGGGCCCTCTCGGGATTCCTCTCCCGTCGATGCCGGGGCCTTAGACCTTGTGTGGAGTCGGGGCCGGAACCTGAGGATTCCTCTCCAGTGTTGCCATGGATCTTGGGGTGCTTCTGAGTCTCCCCAGGGGAGTCAGGCCTCGACTCGAGTGGGGGCATGCACGTGTGCTTTCCTCCCGAGCTGCAGCAGTAGTATCACGCTTCCTGTCACGTGGATCAAGGGATCTGTGGCTTTCCCTCGAGGCTGTCCCACGAGGCTTTCCCACAGGGCTGTGCCACGTGCCACCTTGGTGTGAGTCGATCCTCGGCGTGAAAGACGAGCCGGTGAAGGGAAAAGAGGTTCCTCTGGAATGGACTGAGACATCTGGGGGACTCTTGGAATGGTGGCACGACCCTGGAGTTCCTCTCGCCGTTCCTGTTGAGCGGGCCTCCTGTTGACATGCGAAGGGGAACGCCGGGAACTCTTTCCCGACGAAGCAGGGAAAGGATCCCTCATCTCGAGTTACAGGGCCGAAAAGGGGCTCCACTGGATGTGGGCGGGACCCTCGTGTTTCCACCTGAGTGAAGACGGGTATGTCTCAGAACTTCTTGATTTGCACCAAGGGTGTGGAGGAACCTTTCGAAGTTCCAGAGGTGAGCTGTGATCCGCCTGGAGACACCTCAGTGGAAATGGGCCTCATCTCGCCTGGAGGGGAGAACCTCCTGGATTTTCTCGAGTTGCGGCAGGTCTTTTCGAGTTATGATGGGGACCTCAGGGACCCGCTCTGGTGGCCTCAGGAAAGGCCAGGCCCATGCGAGTTGCTAGGAGCCATTTTGGGATTTCTCTCCCGTCCATCCTGGGGCTTAAGACCATGTGTAGAGTCGGGGCCAGAACCTGAGGATTCCTCTCCAGTGTTGCCATGGATCTTGGGGTGCTTCTGAGTCTCCCCAGGGGAGTCAGGCCTCGTCTCGAGTGGGGGCATGCACATGCGCTTTCCTCCCGAGCTGCAGCAGTAGTGTCACGCTTCCTGTCACGTGGATCAAGGGATCTGTGGCTTTCCCTCGAGGCTTTCCACGAGGTTTTCCCACAGGGCTGTGCCACGTGCCACCTTGGTGTGAGTCGATCCTCGGCGTGAAAGACGAGCCGGTGAAGGGAAAAGAGGTTCCTCTGGAATGGACTGAGACATCTGGGGGACTCTTGGAATGGTGGCTCGACCCTGGAGTTCCTGTCGCCTTTCCGCTTGAGAGGGCCTCCTCTTGAGATGCGACGGGAACGCCGGGAACTCTTTCCCGACGAGGCAGGGAAAGGATCCCTCATCTCGAGCTACGAGGGGGAAACGGGGCGCCCCTGGATGTGGGCGGGACCCTCGTGTTTCCACTCGAGTGCAGATGGGTATGTCGGGGAACTTCTTGATTTGCACCAAGGGTGTGAGCGCCCCTTTCGAAGTTCCAGAGGTGAGGTGTGATCAGCCTCGAGACGCCTCAGCGGAAATGGGCGTCATCTCGCCTGGAGGGGAGAACCTCCTGGATTTTCTCGAGTTGCGGCAGGTCTTCTCGAGTTACGACGGGGACCTCAGGGACCCGCTGTGGTGGCCTCAGGAAAGGCCAGCCCCAATGCGAGTTGCTAGGGGTCCTCAGTGATTCCTCTCCCGTCCATGCCGGGGCCTAAGACCTTGTGTGGAGTCAGGGCCGGAACCTGCGGATTCCTCTCCAATATTGCCATGAATCTTGGGGTGCTTCTGAGTCTCCCCAGGGGAGTCAGGCCTCGTCTCGAGAGGGGGCATGCACGTGCGCTTTCCTCCCGAGCTGCAGCAGTAGTGTTACGCTTCCTGTCACGTGGATAAAGGGATCTGTGGTTTCCCTCGAGGCTTTCACTCGAGGCTTTCCCACGAGGCTATCCCACAGGGCTGTGCCACGTGCCACCATGGTGTGAGTCGATCCTCGGCGTGAACGACGAGCCGGTGAAGGGAAAAGAGGTTCCTCTGGAATGGACTGAGACATCTGGGGGACTCTTGGAATGGTGACACGACCCTAGAGTTCCTCTCGCGGTTCCTGTTGAGAGGGCCTCCTCTGGAGATGCGATGGGAACGCCTGGAACTCTTGCTGGACGAAGCAGGGAAAGGATCCCTCATCTCGAGCTACGGGGCGGAAACGGAACTCCTCTTGATGTGGGCAGGACCCTCCTGTTTCCTCTCGAGTGGAGACGGGTATGTCCGGGAACTTCTTGATTTCCACCAAGGGTGTGAAGGACCCTTTCGAGGTTCCAGAGGTGAGGTGTGATCAGCCTCGAGACGCCTCAGCAGAAATGGGCCTCATCTCGCCTGGAGGGCAGAACCTCCTGGATTTTCTCGAGTTGAGGCAGGTCTTCTCGAGTTACGACGGGAACCTCAGGGACCCGCTCTGGTGGCCCCAGGAAAGGCCAGTCCCCATGCGAGTTGCGAGGGGACCTCTCGGGATTCCTATCCCGTCCATGCCGGGGCCTCAGTCCTTGTGTGGAGTCGGGGCCGGAACCTGAGGATTCCTCTCCAGTGTTGCCATGGATCTTGGGGTGCTTCTGAGTCTCCCAAGGGGAGTCAGGCCTCGTCTCGAGTGGGGGCATGCACGTGCGCTTTCCTCCCGAGCTGCAGCAGTAGTGTCACGCTTCCAGTCACGTGGATCAAGGGATCTGTGGCTTTCCATCCAGGCTGTCCCTTGAGGCTTTGCCATGAGGCTTTCGCACAGGGCTGTGCCACGTGCCACCTTGTTGTGAGTCCATCCTCGGCGTGAAAGACGAGCCGGTGAAGGGAAAAGAGGTTCCTCTGGAATGGACTGAGACATCTGGGGGACTCTTGGAATGGTGGCACGACCCTGGAGTTCCTCTCGCCGTTCCTGCTGAGAGGGCCTCCTCTTGAGATGCGACGGGAACGCCGGGAACTCTTTCCCGACGAAGCAGGGAAAGGATCCCTCATCTCGAGCTACGAGGCGGAAACGGGGCTCCTCTGGATGTGGGTGGGACCCTCGTGTTTCCTCTCGAGTGGAGACGGGTATGTCGGGGAAATTCTTGTTTGCACCAAGGGTGTGAAGGACCCTTTCGAAGTTCCAGAGGAGAGGTGTGATCAGCCTCGAGACGACTCAGCGGAAATGGGCCTCATCTCGCCTGGAGGGAAGAACCTCCTGGATTTTTTCGAGTGGCGGCACGTCTTCTCGAGTTAAGACAAGGACCTCAGGGACACGCACTTCGACTCAGGAAAGGTCTGTCCCCATGCGAGTTGCTTGGGGCCATCTCGGGATTCCTCTCTCGTCCATGCTGGGGACTAAGACCTTGTGTGGAGTCGGGGCCGGAACCTGAAGATTCCTCTCCAGTGTTGCCATGGATCTTGGGGTGCTTCTGAGTCTCCCCAGGGGAGTCAGGCCTCGTCTCGTGTGGGGGCATGCACGTGCGCTTTCCTCCCGAGCAGCAGCAGTAGTGTCACGCTTCCTGTCACGTGGATCAAGGGATCTGTGGCTTCCCTCCAGGCTTTCCCTCGAGGCTTTCCCACGAGGCTTTCCGGCAGGGCTGTACCACGTGCCCCCTTGGTGTGAGTCGATCCTCAGCGTGAAAGACGAGCCGGTGAAGGGAAAAGAGGTTCCTCTGGAATGGACTGAGACATCTGGTGGACTCTTGGAATGGTGGCACGACCCTGGAGTTCCTCTCGCGTTTCCTGTTGAGAGGGCCTCCTCTTGAGATGCGACGGGAACGCCGGGAACTCTTTCCCGACGAAGCAGGGAACGGATCCCTCATCTCGAGCTACGAGGCAGAAACGGAACTCCTCTTGATGTGGGCGGGACCCTCCTGTTTCCTCTCGAGTGGAGACGGGTATGTCCGGGAACTTCTTGATTTGCACCAAGGGTGTGAAGGACCCTTTCGAAGTTCCAGAGGTGAGGTGTGATCATCCTCGAGACGCCTCAGCGGAAATGGGCCTCATCTCGCCTGGAGGGGACAACCTCCTGGATTTTCTCGAGTTGCGGCAGGTCTTCTCGAGTTACGACGGGGACCTCAGGGACCCGCTCTGGTGGACTCAGGAAAGGCCAGCCGCCATGCGAGTTGCCAGGGGCACTCAGGGATTGCTTTCACGTCCATGCCGGGGTCTAAGACCTTGTGTGGAGTCGGGGCCGGAACCTGAGGATTCCTCTCCAGTGTTGCCATGGATTTTGGGGTGCTTCTGAGTCTCCCCAGGGGAGTCAGGCCTCGTCCCGAGTGGGGGCATGCACGTGCGCTTTCCTCCCGAGCTGCAGCAGTAGTGTCACGCTTCCTGTCACGTGGATCAAGGGATCTGTGGTTTCCCTCCAGGCTTTTGCTCGAGGCTTTCCCACGTGGCTTTCCCACAGGGCTGTGCCACGTGCCACCTTGGTGTTAGTCGAACCTCGGCGTGAAAGACGAGCCGGTGAAGGGAAAAGAGGTTCCTCTGGAATGGACTGAGACATCTGGGGGACTCTTGGAATGGTGGAACGACCCTGGAGTTCCTCTCGCCGTTCCTGTTGAGAGGGCCTCCTCTTGAGATGCGACGGGAACGCAGGGAACGCTTTCCGGACGAAGCAGGGAAAGGATCCCTCATCTCGAGCTACGATGCGGAAACGGGTTCCTCTGGATGTGGGCGGGACCCTCGTGTTTCCTCTCGAGTGGAGACGAGTATGTCGGGGAACTTCTTGATTTGCACCAAGGGTGTGAAGGACCCTTTCGAAGTTCCAGAGGTGATGTGTGATCAGCCTTGAGACGCCTCAGCGGAAATGGGCCTCATCTCGCCTGGAGGGGAAAACTTCCTGGATTTTCTCGAGTTGCGGCAGGTCTTCTTGAGTTACGACGGCGACCTCAGGGACCCGCTCTGGTGGCCTCAGGAAAGGCCAGTCCTCGTGCAAGTTGCTAGGGGCCATCTCGGGATTCCTCTCCCGTCCATTCCGGGGCCTAAGACCTTGTGTGGAGACGGGGCCGGTACCTGAGGATTCCTCTCCAGTGTTACCATGGATCTTGGGGTGCTTCTGAGTCTCCCCAGGGAAGTCAGGCCTCGTCTCGAGTAGGGGCATGCACGTGCGCTTTCCTCCCGAGCTGCAGCAGTAGTGTCATGCTTCCTGTCACGTGGATCCAGGGATCTGTGGTTTCCCTCGAGGCTTTTGCTCGAGGCTTTCCCACGAGGCTTTCCCACAGGGCTGTGCCACGTGCCACCTTGGTGTTAGTCGAACCTCGGCGTGAAAGACGAGCCGGTGAAGGGAAAAGAGGTTCCTCTGGAATGGACTGAGACATCTGGGGGACTCTTGGAATGGTGGCACGACCCTGGAGTTCCTCTCGCCGTTCCTGTTGAGAGGGCCTCCTCTTGAGATGAGACGGGAACGCAAGGAACTCTTTCCCGACGAAGCAGGGAAAGGATCCCTCATCTCGAGCTACGAGGCGGAAACGGGGCTCCTCTGGATGTGGGCGGGACCCTCGTGTTTCCTCTCGAGTGGAGACGGGTATGTCGGGGAACTTCTTGATTTGCACCTAGGGTGTGAAGGACCCTTTCGAAGTTCCAGAGGTGAGGTGTGATCAGCCTCGAGACGCCTCAGCGGAAATGGGCCTCATCTCGCCTGGATGGGAGAACCTCCTGGATTTTCTCGAGTTGCCGCAGGTCTTCACGAGTTACGACCGGGACATCAGGGACCCGCACTGATGGCCTCCGGAAAGGCCAGTCCCCGTGCGAGTTGCTAGGGGCCATCTCGGGATTCCTCTTCCGTCCATCCCGGGGCCGAAGACCTTGTGTGGAGTCGGGGCCGGAACCTGAGGATTCCTCTCCAGTGTTGCCATGGATCTTGGGTTGCTTCTGAGTCTCCCCACGGGAGTCAGGCCTCGTCTCGAGTGGGGGCATGCACGTGCGCTTTCCTCCCGAGCTGCAGCAGTATTCTCACGCTTCCTGTCACGTGGATCAAGGGATCTGTTGTTTCCCTTGAGACAATCCCACAGGGCTGTGCCACGTGCCACCTTGGTGTTAGTCGAACCTCGGCGTGAAAGATGAGCCGGTGAAGGGAAAAGAGGTTCCTCTGGAATGGACTGAGACATCTGGGGGACTCTTGGAATGGTGGCACGACCCTGGAGTTCCTCTCGCCGTTCCTGTTGAGAGGGCCTCCTGTTGAGATGCGACGGGAAGGCCGGGAACTCTTTCCCGACGAAGCAGGGAAAGGATCCCTCATCTCGAGCTACGAGGCGGAAACGGGGCTCCTCTGGATGTGGGCGGGACCCTCGTGTTTCCTCTCGAGTGGAGACGGGTATGTCGGGGAACTTCTTGATTTGCAACAAGGGTGTGAAGGACCCTTTCGAAGTTCCAGAGGTGAGGTGTGATCAGCCTCGAGACGCCTCAGCGGAAATGGGCCTCATCTCGCCTGGAGGGGAGAACCTCCTGGATTTTCTCGAGTTGCGGCAGGTCTTCTCGAGTTACGACGGGGACCTCAGGGACACGCTCTGGTGGCCTTAGGAAAGGCCAGTCCCCATGCAAGTTGCTAGGGGCCCTCTCGGGATTCCTCTCCCGTCCATGCCGGGGCCTAAGACCTTGTGTGGAGTCGGGGCCGGAACCAGAGGATACCTCTCCAGTGTTGCCATGGATCTTGGGGTGCTTCTGAGTCTCCCCAGGGGAGTCAGGCCTCGTCTCGAGTGGGGGCATGCACGTGCGCTTTCCTCCCGAGCTGCAGCAGTAGTGTCACGCTTCCTGTCATGTTGATCAAGGGATCTGTGGCTTTCCCTCGAGGCTGTACCTCGAGGCTTTCCCACGAGGCTTTCCCACAGGGCTGTGCCACGTGCCACCTTGGTGTGAGTCGATCCTCGGCGTGAAAGACGAGCCGGTGAAGGGAAAAGAGGTTCCTGTGGAATGGACTGAGACATCTGGGGGACTCCTGGAATGGTGGCACGACCCTGAAGTTCCTCTCGCCGTTCCTGTTGAGAGGGCCTCCTCTTGAGGTGCGACGGGAGCGCCGGGAACTCTTTCCCGACGAAGCAGGGAAAGGATCCCTCATCTCGAGCTACGAGGCGGAAACGGGGCTCCTCTGGATGTGGGCGGGACCCTCGTGTTTCCTCTCGAGTGGAGACGGGTATGTCGGGGAACTCCTTGATTTGCACCAAGGGTGTGAAGGACCCTTTCGAAGTTCCAGAGGTGAGGTGTGATCAGCCTCGAGACGCCACAGTGGAAATGGGCCTCATTTCGCCTGGAGGGGAGAACCTCCTGGATTTTCTCGAGTTGCGGCAAGTCTTCTCGAGTTACGACGGGGACCTCAGGGACCCGCTCTGGTGGACTCAGGAAAGGCCAGCCGCCATGCGAGTTGCCAGGGGCACTCAGGGATTCCTCTCCCGTCCATGCCGGGGTCTAAGACCTTCTGTGGTGTCGGGGCCGGAACCTGAGGATACCTCTCCAGTGTTGCCATGGATCTTGGGGTGCTTCTGTGTCTCCCCAGGGGAGTCAGGCCTCGTCTCGATTGGGGGCATGCACGTGCGCTTTCCTCACGAGCTGCAGCAGTAATGTCACGCTTCCTGTGACGTGGATCAAGGGATCTGTTGTTTCCCTTGAGACTTTCCCACAGGGCTGTGCCACGTGCCACCTTGGTGTGAGTCGATCCTCGGCGTGAAAGACGAGCCGGTGAAGGGAAAAGAGGTTCCTCTGGAATGGACTGAGACATCTGGGGGACTCTTGGAATGGTGGCACGACCCTGGAGTTCCTCTCGCCGTTCCTGTGGAGAGGGCCTCCTCTTGAGATGCGAAGGAAACGCCGGGAACTCTTTCCCGACGAAGCAGGGAAAGGATCCCTCATCTCGAGCTACGAGGCGGAAACGGGGCTCCTCTGGATGTGGGCGGGACCGTCGTGTTTCCTCTCGAGTGGAGACGGGTATGTCGGGGAACTTCTTGATTTGCAACAAGGGTGTGAAGGACCCTTTCGAAGTTCCAGAGGTGAGGTGTGATCAGCCTCGAGACGCCTCAGCGGAAATGGGCCTCATCTCGCCTGGAGGGGAGAACCTCCTGGATTTTCTCGAGTTGCGGCAGGTCTTCTCGAGTTACGACGGGGACCTCAGGGACCCGCTCTGGTGGCCTCAGGAAAGGCCAGTCCCCGTGCGAGTTGCTAGGGGCCATCTCGTGATTCCTCTCCCGTCCATGCCGGGGCCTAAGACCTTGTGTAGAGTCGGGGCCGGAACCTGAGGATTCCTCTCCAGTGTTGCCATGGATCTTGGGGTGCTTCTGAGTCTCCCCAGGGGAGTGAGGCCTCGTCTCGAGTGGGGGCATGCACGTGCGCTTTCCTCCCGAGCTGCCACAGTAGTGTCACGCTTCCTGTCACGTGGATCAAGGGATCTGTGGTTTCCCTCGAGGCTTTCGCTCGAGGCTTTCCCACGAGGCTTTCCCACAGGGCTGTGCCACGTGCCACATTGGTGTGAGTCGATCCTCGGAGTGAAAGACGAGCCGGTGAAGGGAAAAGAGGTTCCTCTGGAATGGACTGAGACATCTGGGGGACTCTTGGAATGGGGGCACGACCCTGGAGTTCCTCTCGCCGTTCCTGTTGAGAGGGCCTCCTCTTGAGATGCGACGGGAACGCCGGGAACTCTTTCCCGACGAAGCAGGGAAAGAATCCCTCATCTCGAGCTACGAGGCGGAAACGGGGCTCAACTGGATGTGGGCGGGACCCTCGTGTTTCCTCTCGAGTGGAGACGGGTATGTCGGGGAACTTCTTGATTTGCACCAAGGGTGTGAAGGACCCTTTCGAAGTTCCAGAGGTGAGGTGTGATCAGCCTCGAGACGCCTCAGTGGAAATGGGCCTCATCTCGCCTGGAGGGGAGAACCTGCTGGATTTTCTCGAGTTGCGGCAGGTCTTCTCGAGTTACGACGGGGACCTCAGGGACCCGCTCTGGTGGCCTTAGGAAAGGCCAGTCTCCGTGCGAGTTGCTTGGGGCCATCTCGGGATTCCTCTCCCGTCCATGCCGGGGCCTAAGACCTTGTGTGGAGTCGGGGCCGGAACCAGAGGATTCCTCTCCAGTGTTGCCATGGATCTTGGGGTGCTTCTGAGTCTCCCCAGGGGAGTCAGGCCTCGTCTCGAGTGGGGGCATGCACGTGCGCTTTCCTCCCGAGCTGCAGCTGTAGTGTCACGCTTCCTGTCACGTGGATCAAGGGATCTGTGGTTTCCCTGAGGCTTTCCCTCGAGGCTTTCCCACGAGGCATTCCCACAGGGCTGTGCCACGTGCCACCTTGGTGTGAGTCGATCCTCGGCGTGAAAGACGAGCCCGTGAAGGGAAAAGAGGTTCCTCTGGAATGGACTGAGACATCTGGGGGACTCTTGGAATGGTGACACGACCCTGGAGTTCCTCTAGCCGTTCCTGTTGAGAGGGCCTCCTCTTGACATGCCACGGGAAGGCCGGGAACTCTTTCCCGACGAAGCAGGGAAAGGATCCCTCATCTCGAGCTACGAGGCGGAAACGGGGCTCCTCTGGATGTGGGCGGGACCCTCGTGTTTCCTCTCGAGTGGAGACGGGTATGTGGCGGAACTTCTTGATTTGCACCAAGGGTGTGAAGGACCCTTTCGAAGTTCCAGAGGTGAGGTGTGATCAGCCTCGAGACGCCTCAGTGGAAATGGGCCTCATCTCGCCTGGAGGGGAGAACCTCCTGGATTTTCTCGAGTTGCGGCAGGTCTTCTCGAGTTACGACGGGGACCTCAGGGACCCGCTCTGGTGGCCTCAGGAAAGGCCAGTCCCCGTGCGAGTTGCTAGGGGCCATCTCGTGATTCCTCTCCCGACCATGCCGCGGCCTCACTCCTTGTGTGGAGTCGGGGCTGGAACCTGAGGATACCTCTCCAGTGTTGCCATGGATCTTGGGGTGCTTCTGAGTCTCCCCAGGGGAGTCAGGCCTCGTCTCGAATGGGGCCATGCACGTGCGGTTTCCTCCCGAGCTGCAGCAGTAGTGTCACGCTTCCTGTCACGTGGATCAAGGGATCTGTGGTTTCCCTCGAGGTTTTCGCTCGAGGCTTTCCCACGAGGCTTTCCCACAGGGCTGTGCCACGTGCCACCTTGGTGTGAGTCGATCCTCGGCGTGAAAGACGAGCCGGTGAAGGGAAAAGAGGTTCCTCTGGAATGGACTGAGACATCTGGGGGACTCTTGGAATGGTGGCACGACCCTGGAGTTCCTCTCGCCATTCCTGTTGAGAGGGCCTCCTCTTGAGATGCGACGGGAAAGCCGGGAACTCTTTCCCGACGAAGCAGGGAACGGATCCCTCATCTCGAGCTACGAGGCGGAAACGGGGCTCCTCTGGATGTGGGCAGGACCCTCGTGTTTCGGAGACGGGTATGTCGGGGAACTTCTTGATTTGCACCAAGGGTGTGAAGGACCCTTTCGACGTTCCAGAGGTGAGGTGTGATCAGCCTCGAGACGCCTCAGCGGAAATGGGCCTCATCTCGCCTGGAGGGGAGAACCTCCCGGATTTTCTCGAGTTGCGGCAGGTCTTCTCGAGTTACGACGGGGACCTCAGGGACCCGCTCTGGTGGCCTCAGGAAAGGCCAGTCCCCATGCGAGTTGCTAGGGGCCCTCTCTGGATTCCTCTCCCGTCCATGCCGGGGCCTAAGACCTTGTGTGGAGTCGAGGCCGGAACCAGAGGATTCCTCTCCAGTGTTGCCTTGGATATTGGGGTGCTTCTGAGTCTCCCCAGGGGAGTCAGGCCTCGTCTCGAGTGGGGGCATGCACGTGCGCTTTCCTCCCGAGCTGCAGCAGTAGTGTCACGCTTCCTGTCACGTGGATCAAGGGATCTGTGTTTTCCCTCAAGGCTTTCACTCGAGGCTTTCCCACGAGGCATTCCCACAGGGCTGTGCAACGTGCCACCTTGGTGTGAGTCGATCCTCGGCGTGAAGACGAGCCGGTGAAGGGAAAAGAGGTTCCTCTGGAATGGACTGAGACATCTGGGGGACTCTTGGAATGGTGACACGACCCTGGAGTTCCTCTCGCGGTTCCTGTTGAGAGGGCCTCTTCTGGAGATGCGATGGGAACGCCTGGAACTTTTGCTCGACGAAGCAGGGAAAGGATCCCTCATCTCGAGCTACGAGGCGGAAACGGGGCTCCTCTGGATGTGGGCGGGACCCTCGTGATTCCTCTCGAGTGGAGACGGGTATGTCGGGGAACTTCATAATTTGCACCAAGGGTGTGAAGGACCCTTTCGAAGTTCCAGAGGGGAGGTGTGATCATCCTCAAGACGCCTCAGCGGAAATGGGCCTCATCTCGCCTGGAGGGGAGAACCTCCTGAATTTACTCGAGTTGCGGCAGGTCTTCTCGAGTTACGACGGGGACCTCAGGGACCCGCTCTGGTGGCCACAGGAAAGGCCAGTCCCCATGCGAGTTGCTAGGGGACCTCTCGGGATTCCTCTCCCGTCCATGCCGGGGCCTCAGTCCTTGTGTGGAGTCGGGGCCGGAACCTGAGGATTCCTCTCCAGTGTTGCCATGGATCTTGGGGTGCTTCTGAGTCTCCCCAGGGGAGTCAGGCCTCGTCTCGAGTGGGGGCATGCACGTGCGCTTTCCTCCCGAGCTGCAGCAGTAGTGTCACGCTTCCTGTCACGTGGATCAAGGGATCTTTGGTTTCCCTCGAGGCTTTCGCTCGAGGCTATCCCACGAGGGTTTCCCACAGGGCTGTGCAACGTGCCACCTTCGTGTGAGTAGATCCTCGGCGTGAAAGACGAGCCGGTGAAGGGTTAAGAGGTTCCGCTGGAATGGACTGAGACATCTGGGGGACTCTTGGAATGGTGGCACGACCCTGGAGTTCCTCTCGCCGTTCCTGTTGAGAGGGCCTCCTTTTGAGATGCGACGGGATGCCGGGAACTCTTTCCCGAAGAAGCGGGGATAGGATCCCTCATCTCGAGCTACGAGGTGGAAAAGGGGCTCTTCTGGATGTGGGCGGGACCCTCGTGTTTCCTCTCGAGTGGAGACGGGTATGTCGAGGAACTTCTTGATTTGCACCAAGGGTGTGAAGGACCCTTTCGAAGTTCCAGAGGTGAGGTGTGATCAGCCTCGAGACGCCTCAGCGAAAATGGGCCTCATCTCGCCTGGTGGGGGACCTCCTGGATTTTCTCGAGTTGCGGCAGGTGTTCTCGAGTTACGACGGGGACCTCAGGGACCCGCTCTGGTGGCCTCAGAAAGGCCAGTCCCCATGTCAGTTGCTAGGGGCCATCTCGGGATTCCTCTCCCGTCCATGCCGGGGCCTAAGACCTTGTGTGGAGTCGGGGCCGGAACCTGAGGATTCCTCTCCAGTGTTGCCATGGATCTTGGGGTGCTTCTGAGTCTCCCCAGGGGAGTCAGGCCTCGTCTCGAGTGGGGGCATGCACGTGCGCTTTCCTCCCGAGCTGCAGCAGTAGTGTCACGCTTCCTGTCACGTGGATCAAGGGATATTTGGTTTTCCCTCGAGGCTGTCCCTCGAGGCTTTCCCACGAGGCTTTCCCACAGGGCTGTGCCACGTGCCACCTTGGTGTGAGTCGATCCTCGGCGTGAAAGACGAGCCGGTGTAGGGAAAAGAGGTTCCTCTGGTATGGACTGAGACATCCGGGGTACTCTTGGAATGGTGGCACGACCCTGGAGTTCCTCTCGCCGTTCCTGTTGAGAGGGCCTCCTCTTGAGATGCGACGGGAACGCCGGGAACTCTTTCCCGACGAAGCAGGGAAAGGATCCCTCATCTCGAGCTACGAGGCGGAAACGGGGCTCCTCTGGATGTGGGCGGGACCGTCGTGTTTCCTCTCGAGTGGAGACGGGTATGTCGGGGAACTTCTTGATTTGCACCAAGGATGTGAAGGACCCTTTCGAAGTTCCAGAGGTGAGGTGTGATCAGCCTCGAGACGCCTCAGCGAAAATGGGCCTCATCTCGCCTGGTGGGGGAATCTCCTGGATTTTCTCGAGTTGCAGCAGGTCTTCTCGAGTTACGACGGAGACCTCAGGGACCAGCTCTGGTGGCCTCAGGAAAGGCCAGTCCCCATGTCAGTTGCTAGGGGCCATCTCGGGATTCCTCTCCCGTCCATGCCGGGGCCTCAGACCTTGTGTGGAGTCGGGGCCGGAACCTGAGGATTCCTCTCCAGTGTTGCCATGGATCTTGGGGTGCTTCTAAGTCTCCCCAGGGGAGTCAGGCCTCGTCTCGAGTGGGGGCATGCACGTGCGCTTTCCTCCCGAGCTGCAGCAGTAGTGTCACGCTTCCTGTCACGTGGATCAAGGGATCTGTGTCTTTCCCTCGAGGTTGTCCCTCGAGGCTTTCCCACGAGGCTTTCCCACAGGGCTGTGCCACGTGCCACCTTGGTGTGAGTCGATCCTCGGCGTGAAAGACGAGCCGGTGAAGGGAAAAGAGGTTCCTCTGGAATGGACTGAGACATCTGGGGGACTCTTGGAATGGTGGCACGACCCTGGATTTCCTCTCGCCGTTCCTGTTGAGAGGGCCTCCACTTGAGATGCGACGGGAACGCCGGGAACACTTTCCCGACGAAGCAGGGAAACGATCCCTCATCTCGAGCTACGAGGCGGAAACGGGGCTCCTCTGGATGTGGGCGGGACCCTTGTGATTCCTCTCGAGTGGAGACGGGTATGTCGGGGAACTTCTTGATTTGCACCAAGGGTGTGAAGGACCCTTTCGAAGTTCAAGAGGTGAGGTGTGATCAGCCTCAAGACGCCTCAGCGGAAATGGGCCTCATCTCGCCTGGAGGGGAGAACCTCCTGGATTTTCTCGAGTTGCGGCAGGTCTTCTCGAGTTACGACGGGGACCTCAGGGACCCGCTCTGGTGGCCTCAGGAAAGGCCAGTCCCCATGTGAGTTGCTAGGGGACCTCTCGGGATTCCTCTCCCGTCCATGCCGGGGCCTCAGTCCTTGTGTGGAGTTGGGGCCGGAACCTGAGGATTCCTCTCCAGTGTTGCCATGGATCTTGGGGTGCTTCTGAGTCTCCCCAGGGGAGTCAGGCCTCGTCTCGAGTGGGGGCATGCACGTGCGCTTTCCTCCCGAGCTGCAGCAGTAGTGTCACGCTTCCTGTCACGTGGATCAAGGGATCTGTGGCTTTCCCTCGAGGTTGTCCCTCGAGGCTTTCCCACGAGGCTTTCCCACAGGGCTGTGCCACGTGCCACCTTGGTGTGAGTCGATCCTCGGCGTGAAAGACGAGCCGGTGATGGGAAAAGAGGTTCCTCTGGAATGGACTGAGACATCTGGGGGACTCTTGGAATGGTGGCACGACCCTGGAGTTCCTCTCGCCATTCCTGTTGAGAGGGCCTCCTCTTGAGATGCGACGGGAATGCCGGGAACTCTTTCCCGACGAAGCAGGGAAAGGATCCCTCATCTCGAGCTACGAGGCGGAAACGGGGCTCCTCTGGATGTGGGCGGGACGCACGTGATTCCTCTCGAGTGGAGACGGCTAGGTCGGGGAACTTCTTGATTTGCACCAAGGGTGTGAAGGACCCTTTCGAAGTTCCAGAGGTGAGGTGTGATCAGCCTCGAGACGCCTCAGCGGAAATGGGCCTCATCTCGCCTGGAGGGGAGAACCTCCTGGATTTTCTCGAGTTGCGGCAGGTCTTCTCGAGTTACGACGGGGACCTCAGGGACCCGCTCTGGTGGCCTCAGGAAAGGCCAGTCCCCATGCGAGTTGCTAGGGGACCTCTCGGGATTCCTCTCCCGGCCATCCCGGGGCCTCAGTCCTTGTGTGGAGTCGGGGCCGGAACCTGAGGATTCCTCTCCAGTGTTGCCATGGATCTTGGGGTGCTTCTGAGTCTCCCCAGGGGAGTCAGGCCTCGTCTCGAGTGGGGGCATGCACGTGCGCTTTCCTCCCGAGCTGCAGCAGTAGTGTCACGCTTCCTGTCACGTGGATCAAGGGATCTGTGGCTTTCCCTCGAGGCTGTCCCTCGAGGCTTTCCCACGAGGCTTTCCCACAGGGCTGTGCCACGTGCCACCTTGGTGTGAGTCGATCCTCGGCGTGAAAGACGAGCCGGTGAAGGGAAAAGAGGTTCCTCTGGAATGGACTGAGACATCTGGGGGACTCTTGGAATGGTGGCACGACCCTGGAGTTCCTCTTGCCGTTCCTGTTGAGAGGGCCTCCTCTTGAGATGCGACGGGAACGCCGGGAACTCTTTCCCGACGAAGCAGGGAAAGGATCCCTCATCTCGAGCTACGAGGCGGAAACGGGGCTCCTCTGGATGTGGGCGGGACCCTCGTGATTCCTCTCGAGTGGAGACGGGTATGTCGGGGAACTTCTTGATTTGCACCAAGGGTGTGAAAGACCCTTTCGAAGTTCAAGAGGTGAGGTGTGATCAGCCTCGAGACGCCTCAGCGGAAATGGGCCTCATCTCGCCTGGAGGGGAGAACCTCCTGGATTTTCTCGAGTTGCGGCAGGTCTTCTCGAGTTACGACGGGGACCTCAGGGACCCGCTCTGGTGGCCTCAGGAAAGGCCAGTCCCCATGCGAGTTGCTAGGGGACCTCTCGGGATTCCTCTCCCGTCCATGCCGGGGCCTCAGTCCTTGTGTGGAGTCGGGGCCGGAACCTGAGGATTCCTCTCCAGTGTTGCCATGGATCTTGGGGTGCTTCTGAGTCTCCCCAGGGGAGTCAGGCCTCGTCTCGAGTGGGGGCATGCACGTGCGCTTTCCTCCCGAGCTGCAGCAGTAGTGTCACTCTTCCTGTCACGTGGATCAAGGGATCTGTGGCTTTCCCTCGAGGCTGTCCCTCGAGGCTTTCCCACGAGGCTTTCCCACAGGGCTGTGCCACGTGCCACCTTGGTGTGAGTCGATCCTCGGCGTGAAAGACGAGCCTGTGAAGGGAAAAGAGGTTCCTCTGGAATGGACTGAGACATCTGGGGGACTCTTGGAATGGTGGCACGACCCTGGAGTTCCTCTCGCCGTTCCTGTTGAGAGGGCCTCCTCTTGAGATGCGATGGGAACGCCGGGAACTCTTTCCCGACGAAGCAGGGAAAGGATCCCTCATCTCGAGCTACGAGGCGGAAACGGGGCTCCTCTGGATGTGGGCGGGACCCTCGTGATTCCTCTCGAGTGGAGACGGCTAGTTCGGGGAACTTCTTGATTTGCACCAAGGGTGTGAAGGACCCTTTCGAAGTTCCAGAGGGGAGGTGTGATCAGCCTCGAGACGCCTCAGCGGAAATGGGCCTCATCTCGCCTGGAGGGGAGAACCTCCTGGATTTTCTCGAGTTGCGGCAGGTCTTCTCGAGTTACGACGGGGACCTCAGGGACCCGCTCTGGTGGCCTCAGGAAAGGCCAGTCCCCATGCGAGTTGCTAGGGGACCTCTCGGGATTCCTCTCCCGGCCATCCCGGGGCCTCAGTCCTTGTGTGGAGTCGGGGCCGGAACCTGAGGATTCCTCTCCAGTGTTGCCATGGATCTTGGGGTGCTTCTGAGTCTCCCCAGGGGAGTCAGGCCTCGTCTCGAGTGGGGGCATGCACGTGCGCTTTCCTCCCGAGCTGCAGCAGTAGTGTCACGCTTCCTGTCACGTGGATCAAGGGATCTGTGGCTTTCCCTCGAGGCTGTCCCTCGAGGCTTTCCCACGAGGCTTTCCCACAGGGCTGTAGCACGTGCCACCTTGGTGTGAGTCGATCCTCGGCGTGAAAGACGAGCCGGTGAAGGGAAAAGAGGTTCCTCTGGAATGGACTGAGATATCTGGGGGACTCTTGGAATGGTGGCACGACCCTGGAGTTCCTCTTGCCGTTCCTGTAGAGAGGGCCTCCTCTTGAGATGCGACGGGAACGCCGGGAACTCTTTCCCGACGAAGCAGGGAAAGGATCCCTCATCTCGAGCTACGAGGCGGAAACGGGGCTCCTCTGGATGTGGGCGGGACCCTCGTGATTCCTCTCGAGTGGAGACGGGTATGTCGGGGAACTTCTTGATTTGCACCAAGGGTGTGAAGGACCCTTTCCAAGTTCAAGAGGTGAGGTGTGATCAGCCTCGAGACGCCTCAGCGGAAGTGGGCCTCATCTCGCCTGGAGGGGAGAACCTCCTGGATTTTCTCGAGTTGCGGCAGGTCTTCTCGAGTTACGACGGGGACCTCAGGGACCCGCTCTGGTGGCCTCAGGAAAGGCCAGTCCCCATGCGAGTTGCTAGGGGACCTCTCGGGATTCCTCTCCCGTCCATGCCGGGGCCTCAGTCCTTGTGTGGAGTCGGGGCCGGAACCTGAGGATTCCTCTCCAGTGTTGCCATGGATCTTGGGGTGCTTCTGAGTCTCCCCAGGGGAGTCAGGCCTCGTCTCGAGTGGGGGCATGCACGTGCGCTTTCCTCCCGAGCTGCAGCAGTAGTGTCACGCTTCCTGTCACGCGGATCAAGGGATCTGTGGCTTTCCCTCGAGGCTGTCCCTCGAGGCTTTCCCACGAGGCTTTCCCACAGGGCTGTGCCACGTGCCACCTTGGTGTGAGTCGATCCTCGGTGTGAAAGACGAGCCGGTGAAGGGAAAAGAGGTTCCTCTGGAATGGACTGAGACATCTGGGGGACTCTTGGAATGGTGGCACGACCCTGGAGTTCCTCTCGCCGTTCCTGTTGAGAGGGCCTCCTCTTGAGATGCGACGGGAACGCCGGGAACTCTTTCCCGACGAAGCAGGGAAAGGATCCCTCATCTCGAGCTACGAGGCGGAAACGGGGGCTCCTCTGGATGTGGGCGGGACCCTCGTGATTCCTCTCTAGTGGAGACGGCTAGGTCGGGGAACTTCTTGATTTGCACCAAGGGTGTGAAGGAGCCTTTCGAAGTTCCAGTGGGGAGGTGTGATCAGCCTCGAGACGCCTCAGCGGAAATGGGCCTCATCTCGCCTGGAGGGGAGAACCTCCTGGATTTTCTCGAGTTGCGGCAGGTCTTCTCGAGTTACGACGGGGACCTCAGGGACCCGCTCTGGTGGCCTCAGGAAAGGCCAGTCCCCATGCGAGTTGCTAGGGGACCTCTCGGGATTCCTCTCCCGGCCATCCCGGGGCCTCAGTCCTTGTGTGGAGTCGGGGCCGGAACTGAGGATTCCTCTCCAGTGTTGCCATGGATCTTGGGGTGCTTCTGAGTCTCCCCAGGGGAGTCAGGCCTCGTCTCGAGTGGGGGCATGCACGTGCGCTTTCCTCCCGAGCTGCAGCAGTAGTGTCACGCTTCCTGTCACGTGGATCAAGGGATCTGTGGCTTTGCCTCGAGGCTGTCCCTCGAGGCTTTCCCACGAGGCTTTCCCACAGGGCTGTGCCACGTGCCACCTTGGTGTGAGTCGATCCTCGGCGTGAAAGACGAGCCGGTGAAGGGAAAAGAGGTTCCTCTGGAATGGACTGAGACATCTGGGGGACTCTTGGAATGGTGGCACGACCCTGGAGTTCCTCTCGCCGTTCCTGTTGAGAGGGCCTCCTCTTGAGATGCGATGGGAACGCCGGGAAAACTTTCCCGACGAAGCAGGGAAAGGATCCCTCATCTCGAGCTACGAGGCGGAAACGGGGCTCCTCTGGATGTGGGCGGGACCCTCGTGATTCCTCTCGAGTGGAGACGGCTAGTTCGGGGAACTTCTTGATTTGCACCAAGGGTGTGAAGGACCCTTTCGAAGTTCCAGAGGGGAGGTGTGATCAGCCTCGAGACGCCTCAGCGGAAATGGGCCTCATCTCGCCTGGAGGGGAGAACCTCCTGGATTTTCTCGAGTTGCGGCAGGTCTTCTCGAGTTACGACGGGGACCTCAGGGACCCGCTCTGGTGGCCTCAGGAAAGGCCAGTCCCCATGCGAGTTGCTAGGGGACCTCTCGGGATTCCTCTCCCGGCCATCCCGGGGCCTCAGTCCTTGTGTGGAGTCGGGGCCGGAACCTGAGGATTCCTCTCCAGTGTTGCCATGGATCTTGGGGTGCTTCTGAGTCTCCCCAGGGGAGTCAGGCCTCGTCTCGAGTGGGGGCATGCACGTGCGCTTTCCTCCCGAGCTGCAGCAGTAGTGTCACGCTTCCTGTCACGTGGATCAAGGGATCTGTGGCTTTCCCTCGAGGCTGTCCCTCGAGGCTTTCCCACGAGGCTTTCCCACAGGGCTGTGCCACGTGCCACCTTGGTGTGAGTCGATCCTCGGCGTGAAAGACGAGCCGGTGAAGGGAAAAGAGGTTCCTCTGGAATGGACTGAGACATCTGGGGGACTCTTGGAATGGTGGCACGACCCTGGAGTTCCTCTTGCCGTTCCTGTTGAGAGGGCCTCCTCTTGAGATGCGACGGGAACGCCGGGAACTCTTTCCCGACGAAGCAGGGAAAGGATCCCTCATCTCGAGCTACGAGGCGGAAACGGGGCTCCTCTGGATGTGGGCGGGACCCTCGTGATTCCTCTCGAGTGGAGACGGGTATGTCGGGGAACTTCTTGATTTGCACCAAGGGTGTGAAGGAGCCTTTCGAAGTTCAAGAGGTGAGGTGTGATCAGCCTCGAGACGCCTCAGCGGAAATGGGCCTCATCTCGCCTGGAGGGGAGAACCTCCTGGATTTTCTCGAGTTGCGGCAGGTCTTCTCGAGTTACGACGGGGACCTCAGGGACCCGCTCTGGTGGCCTCAGGAAAGGCCAGTCCCCATGCGAGTTGCTCGGGGACCTCTCGGGATTCCTCTCCCGGCCATCCCGGGGCCTCAGTCCTTGTGTGGAGTCGGGGCCGGAACTGAGGATTCCTCTCCAGTGTTGCCATGGATCTTGGGGTGCTTCTGAGTCTCCCCAGGGGAGTCAGGCCTCGTCTCGAGTGGGGGCATGCACGTGCGCTTTCCTCCCGAGCTGCAGCAGTAGTGTCACGCTTCCTGTCACGTGGATCAAGGGATCTGTGGCTTTGCCTCGAGGCTGTCCCTCGAGGCTTTCCCACGAGGCTTTCCCACAGGGCTGTGCCACGTGCCACCTTGGTGTGAGTCGATCCTCGGCGTGAAAGACGAGCCGGTGAAGGGAAAAGAGGTTCCTCTGGAATGGACTGAGACATCTGGGGGACTCTTGGAATGGTGGCACGACCCTGGAGTTCCTCTCGCCGTTCCTGTTGAGAGGGCCTCCTCTTGAGATGCGATGGGAACGCCGGGAAAACTTTCCCGACGAAGCAGGGAAAGGATCCCTCATCTCGAGCTACGAGGCGGAAACGGGGCTCCTCTGGATGTGGGCGGGACCCTCGTGATTCCTCTCGAGTGGAGACGGCTAGTTCGGGGAACTTCTTGATTTGCACCAAGGGTGTGAAGGACCCTTTCGAAGTTCCAGAGGGGAGGTGTGATCAGCCTCGAGACGCCTCAGCGGAAATGGGCCTCATCTCGCCTGGAGGGGAGAACCTCCTGGATTTTCTCGAGTTGCGGCAGGTCTTCTCGAGTTACGACGGGGACCTCAGGGACCCGCTCTGGTGGCCTCAGGAAAGGCCAGTCCCCATGCGAGTTGCTAGGGGACCTCTCGGGATTCCTCTCCCGGCCATCCCGGGGCCTCAGTCCTTGTGTGGAGTCGGGGCCGGAACCTGAGGATTCCTCTCCAGTGTTGCCATGGATCTTGGGGTGCTTCTGAGTCTCCCCAGGGGAGTCAGGCCTCGTCTCGAGTGGGGGCATGCACGTGCGCTTTCCTCCCGAGCTGCAGCAGTAGTGTCACGCTTCCTGTCACGTGGATCAAGGGATCTGTGGCTTTCCCTCGAGGCTGTCCCTCGAGGCTTTCCCACGAGGCTTTCCCACAGGGCTGTGCCACGTGCCACCTTGGTGTGAGTCGATCCTCGGCGTGAAAGACGAGCCGGTGAAGGGAAAAGAGGTTCCTCTGGAATGGACTGAGACATCTGGGGGACTCTTGGAATGGTGGCACGACCCTGGAGTTCCTCTTGCCGTTCCTGTTGAGAGGGCCTCCTCTTGAGATGCGACGGGAACGCCGGGAACTCTTTCCCGACGAAGCAGGGAAAGGATCCCTCATCTCGAGCTACGAGGCGGAAACGGGGCTCCTCTGGATGTGGGCGGGACCCTCGTGATTCCTCTCGAGTGGAGACGGGTATGTCGGGGAACTTCTTGATTTGCACCAAGGGTGTGAAGGAGCCTTTCGAAGTTCAAGAGGTGAGGTGTGATCAGCCTCGAGACGCCTCAGAGGAAATGGGCCTCATCTCGCCTGGAGGGGAGAACCTCCTGGATTTTCTCGAGTTGCGGCAGGTCTTCTCGAGTTACGACGGGGACCTCAGGGACCCGCTCTGGTGGCCTCAGGAAAGGCCAGTCCCCATGCGAGTTGCTAGGGGACCTCTCGGGATTCCTCTCCCGTCCATGCCGGGGCCTCAGTCCTTGTGTGGAGTCGGGGCCGGAACCTGAGGATTCCTCTCCAGTGTTGCCATGGATCTTGGGGTGCTTCTGAGTCTCCCCAGGGGAGTCAGGCCTCGTCTCGAGTGGGGGCATGCACGTGCGCTTTCCTCCCGAGCTGCAGCAGTAGTGTCACGCTTCCTGTCACGTGGATCAAGGGATCTGTGGCTTTCCCTCGAGGCTGTCCCTCGAGGCTTTCCCACGAGGCTTTCCCACAGGGCTGTGCCACGTGCCACCTTGGTGTGAGTCGATCCTCGGCGTAAAAGACGAGCTGGTGAAGGGAAAAGAGGTTCCTCTGGAATGGACTGAGACATCTGGGGGACTCTTGGAATGGTGGCACGATCCTGGAGTTCCTCTCGCCGTTCCTGTTGAGAGGGCCTCCTCTTGAGATGCGATGGGAACGCCGGGAACTCTTTCCCGACGAAGCAGGGAAAGGATCCCTCATCTCGAGCTACGAGGCGGAAACGGGGCTCCTCTGGATGTGGGCGGGACCCTCGTGATTCCTCTCGAGTGGAGACGGGTATGTCGGGGAACTTCTTGATTTGCACCAAGGGTGTGAAGGACCCTTTCGAAGTTCCAGAGGGGAGGTGTGATCAGCCTCGAGACGCCTCAGCGGAAATGGGCCTCATCTCGCCTGGAGGGGAGAACCTCCTGGATTTTATCGAGTTGCGGCAGGTCTTCTCGAGTTACGACGGGGACCTCAGGGACCCGCTCTGGTGGCCTCAGGAAAGGCCAGGCCCTATGCGAGTTGCTAGGGGACCTCTCGGGATTCCTCTCCCGTCCATGCCGGGGCCTCAGTCCTTGTGTTGAGTCGGGGACGGAACCTGAGGATTCCTCTCCAGTGTTGCCATGGATCTTGGGGTGCTTCTGAGTCTCCCCAGGGGAGTCAGGCCTCGTCTCGAGTGGGGGCATGCACGTGCGCTTTCCTCCTGAGCTGCAGCAGTAGTGTCACGCTTCCTGTCACGTGGATCAAGGGATCTGTGGCTTTCCCTCGAGGCTGTCCCTCGAGGCTTTCCCACGAGGCTTTCCCACAGGGCTGTGCCACGTGCCACCTTGGTGTGAGTCGATCCTCGGCGTGAAAGACGAGCCGGTGAAGGGAAAAGAGTTTCCTCTGGAATGGACTGAGACATCTGGGGGACTCTTGGAATGCTGGCTCGACCCTGGAGTTCCTCTTGCCGTTCCTGTTGAGAGGGCCTCCTCTTGAGATGCGACGGGAACGCCGGGAACTCTTTCCCGACGATGCAGGGAATGGATCCCTCATCTCGAGCTACGAGGCGGAAACGGGGCTCCTCTGGATGTGGGCGGGACCCTCGTGATTCCTCTCGAGTGGAGACGGGTATGTCGGGGAACTTCTTGATTTGCACCAAGGGTGTGAAGGAGCCTTTCGAAGTTCCAGAGGGGAGGTGTGATCAGCCTCGAGACGCCTCAGCGGAAATGGGCCTCATCTCGCCTGGAGGGGAGAACCTCCTGGATTTTCTCGAGTTGCGGCAGGTCTTCTCGAGTTACGACGGGGACCTCAGGGACCCGCTCTGGTGGCCTCATGAAAGGCCAGTCCCCATGCGAGTTGCTAGGGGACCTCTCGGGATTCCTCTCCCTTCCATGCCGGGGCCTCAGTCCTTGTGTGGAGTCGGGGCCGGAACCTGAGGATTCCTCTCCAGTGTTGCCATGGATCTTGGGGTGCTTCTGAGTCTCCCCAGGGGAGTCAGGCCTCGTCTCGAGTGGGGGCATGCACGTGCGATTTCCTCCCGAGCTGCGGCAGTAGTGTCACGCTTCTTGTCACGTGGATCAAGGGATCTGTGGCTTTCCCTCGAGGCTGTCCCTCGAGGCTTTCCCACGAGGCTTTCCCACAGGGCTGTGCCACGTGCCACCTTGGTGTGAGTCGATCCTCGGCGTGAAAGACGAGCCGGTGAAGGGAAAAGAGGTTCCTCTGGAATGGACTGAGACATCTGGGGGACTCTTGGAATGGTGGCACGACCCTGGAGTTCCTCTCGCCGTTCCTGTTGAGAGGGCCTCCTCTTGAGATGCGACGGGAACGCCGGGAACTCTTTCCCGACGAAGCAGGGAAAGGATCCCTCATCTCGAGCTACGAGGCGGAAACGGGGCTCCTCTGGATGTGGGCGGGACCCTCGTGATTCCTCTCGAGTGGAGACGGCTAGGTCGGGGAACTTCTTGATTTGCACCAAGGGTGTGAAGGACCCTTTCGAAGTTCCAGAGGGGAGGTGTGATCAGCCTCGAGACGCCTCAGCGGAAATGGGCCTCATCTCGCCTGGAGGGGAGAACCTCCTGGATTTTCTCGAGTTGCGGCAGGTCTTCTCGAGTTACGACGGGGACCTCAGGGACCCGCTCTGGTGGCCTCAGGAAAGGCCAGTCCCCATGCGAGTTGCTAGGGGACCTCTCGGGATTCCTCTCCCGTCCATGCCGGGGCCTCAGTCCTTGTGTTGAGTCGGGGCCGGAACCTGAGGATTCCTCTCCAGTGTTGCCATGGATCTTGGGGTGCTTCTGAGTCTCCCCAGGGGAGTCAGGCCTCGTCTCGAGTGGGGGCATGCACGTGCGCTTTCCTCCCGAGCTGCAGCAGTAGTGTCACGCTTCCTGTCACGTGGATCAAGGGATCTGTGGCTTTCCCTCGAGGCTGTCCCTCGAGGCTTTCCCACGAGGCTTTCCCACAGGGCTGTGCCACGTGCCACCTTGGTGTGAGTCGATCCTCGGCGTGAAAGACGAGCCGGTGAAGGGAAAAGAGGTTCCTCTGGAATGGACTGAGACATCTGGGGGACTCTTGGAATGCTGGCTCGACCCAGGAGTTCCTCTTGCCGTTCCTGTTGAGAGGGCCTCCTCTTGAGATGCGACGGGAACGCTGGGAACTCTTTCCCGACGAAGCAGGGAAAGGATCCCTCATCTCGAGCTACGAGGCGGAAACGGGGCTCCTCTGGATGTGGGCGGGACCCTCGTGATTCCTCTCGAGTGGAGACGGGTATGTCGGGGAACTTCTTGATTTGCACCAAGGGTGTGAAGGAGCCTTTCGAAGTTCCAGAGGTGAGGTGTGATCAGCCTCGAGACGCCTCAGCGGAAATGGGCCTCATCTCGCCTGGAGGGGAGAACCTCCTGGATTTTCTCGAGTTGCGGCAGGTCTTCTCGAGTTACGACGGGGACCTCAGGGACCCGCTCTGGTGGCCTCAGGAAAGGCCAGTCCCCATGCGAGTTGCTAGGGGACCTCTCGGGATTCCTCTCCCGTCCATGCCGGGGCCTCAGTCCTTGTGTGGAGTCGGGGCCGGAACCTGAGGATTCCTCTCCAGTGTTGCCAGGGATCTTGGGGTGCTTCTGAGTCTCCCCAGGGGAGTCAGGCCTCGTCTCGAGTGGGGGCATGCACGTGCGCTTTCCTCCCGAGCTGCGGCAGTAGTGTCACGCTTCCTGTCACGTGGATCAAGGGATCTGTGGCTTTCCCTCGAGGCTGTCCCTCGAGGCTTTCCCACGAGGCTTTCCCACAGGGCTGTGCCACGTGCCACCTTGGTGTGAGTCGATCCTCGGCGTGAAAGACGAGCCGGTGAAGGGAAAAGAGGTTCCTCTGGAATGGACTGAGACATCTGGGGGACCCTTGGAATGGTGGCACGACCCTGGAGTTCCTCTCGCCGTTCCTGTTGAGAGGGCCTCCTCTTGAGATGCGACGGGAACGCCGGGAACTCTTTCCCGACGAAGCAGGGAAACGATCCCTCATCTCGAGCTACGAGGCGGAAACGGGGCTCCTCTGGATGTGGGCGGGACCCTCGTGATTCCTCTCGAGTGGAGACGGGTATGTCGGGGAACTTCTTGATTTGCACCAAGGGTGTGAAGGAGCCTTTCGAAGTTCCAGAGGTGAGGTGTGATCAGCCTCGAGACGCCTCAGCGGAAATGGGCCTCATCTCGCCTGGAGGGGAGAACCTCCTGGATTTTCTCGAGTTGCGGCAGGTCTTCTCGAGTTACGACGGGGACCTCAGGGACCCGCTCTGGTGGCCTCAGGAAAGGCCATTCCCCATGCGAGTTGCTAGGGGACCTCTCGGGATTACTCTCCCGTCCATGCCGGGGCCTCAGTCCTTGTGTGGAGTCGGGGCCGGAAAATGAGGATTCCTCTCCAGTGTTGCCATGGATCTTGGGGTGCTTCTGAGTCTCCCCAGGGGAGTCAGGCCTCGTCTCGAGTGGGGGCATGCACGTGCGCTTTCCTCCCGAGCTGCAGCAGTAGTGTCACGCTTCCTGTCACGTGGATCAAGGGATCTGTGGCTTTCCTTCGAGGCTGTCCCTCGAGGCTTTCCCACGAGGCTTTCCCACAGAGCTGTGCCACGTGCCACCTTGGTGTGAGTCGATCCTCGGCGTGAAAGACGAGCCGGTGAAGGGAAAAGAGTTTCCTCTGGAATGGACTGAGACATCTGGGGGACTCTTGGAATGGTGGCACGACCCTGGAGTTCCTCTCGCCGTTCCTGTTGAGAGGTCCTCCTCTTGAGATGCGACGGGAACGCCGGGAACTCTTTCCCGACGATGCAGGGAATGGATCCCTCATCTCGAGCTACGAGGCGGAAACGGGGCTCCTCTGGATGTGGGCGGGACCCTCGTGATTCCTCTCGAGTGGAGACGGGTATGTCGGGGAACTTCTTGATTTGCACCAAGGGTGTGAAGGAGCCTTTCGAAGTTCCAGAGGGGAGGTGTGATCAGCCTCGAGACGCCTCAGCGGAAATGGGCCTCATCTCGCCTGGAGGGGAGAACCTCCTGGATTTTCTCGAGTTGCGGCAGGTCTTCTCGAGTTACGACGGGGACCTCAGGGACCCGCTCTGGTGGCCTCAGGAAAGGCCAGTCCCCATGCGAGTTGCTAGGGGACCTCTCGGGATTCCTCTCCCGTCCATGCCGGGGCCTCAGTCCTTGTGTGGAGTCGGGGCCGGAACCTGAGGATTCCTCTCCAGTGTTGCCATGGATCTTGGGGTGCTTCTGAGTCTCCCCAGGGGAGTCAGGCCTCGTCTCGAGTGGGGGCATGCACGTGCGCTTTCCTCCCGAGCTGCAGCAGTAGTGTCACGCTTCCTGTCACGTGGATCAAGGGATCTGTGGCTTTCCCTCGAGGCTGTCCCTCGAGGCTTTCCCACGAGGCTTTCCCACAGGGCTGTGCCATGTGCCACCTTGGTGTGAGTCGATCCTCGGCGTGAAAGACGAGCCGGTGAAGGGAAAAGAGGTTCCTCTGGAATGGACTGAGACATCTGGGGGACTCTTGGAATGCTGGCTCGACCCTGGAGTTCCTCTTGCCGTTCCTGTTGAGAGGGCCTCCTCTTGAGATGCGACGGGAACGCCGGGAACTCTTTCCCGACGAAGCAGGGAAAGGATCCCTCATCTCGAGCTACGAGGCGGAAACGGGGCTCCTCTGGATGTGGGCGGGACCCTCGTGATTCCTCTCGAGTGGAGACGGCTAGGTCGGGGAACTTCTTGATTTGCACCAAGGGTGTGAAGGACCCTTTCGAAGTTCCAGAGGGGAGGTGTGATCAGCCTCGAGACGCCTCAGCGGAAATGGGCCTCATCTCGCCTGGAGGGGAGAACCTCCTGGATTTTCTCGAGTTGCGGCAGGTCTTCTCGAGTTACGACGGGGACCTCAGGGACCCGCTCTGGTGGCCTCAGGAAAGGCCAGTCCCCATGCGAGTTGCTAGGGGACCTCTCGGGATTCCTCTCCCGTCCATGCCGGGGCCTCAGTCCTTGTGTGGAGTCGGGGCCGGAACCTGAGGATTCCTCTCCAGTGTTGCCATGGATCTTGGGGTGCTTCTGAGTCTCCCCAGGGGAGTCAGGCCTCGTCTCGAGTGGGGGCATGCACGTGCCTTTTCCTCCCGAGCTGCAGCAGTAGTGTCACGCTTCCTGTCACGTGGATCAAGGGATCTGTGGCTTTCCCTCGAGGCTGTCCCTCGAGGCTTTCCCACGAGGCTTTCCCACAGGGCTGTGCCACGTGCCACCTTGGTGTGAGTCGATCCTCGGCGTGAAAGACGAGCCGGTGAAGGGAAAAGAGGTTCCTCTGGAATGGACTGAGACATCTGGGGGACTCTTGGAATGGTGGCACGACCCTGGAGTTCCTCTCGCCGTTCCTGTTGAGAGGGCCTCCTCTTGAGATGCGACGGGAACGCCGGGAACTCTTTCCCGACGAAGCAGGGAAAGGATCCCTCATCTCGAGCTACGAGGCGGAAACGGGGCTCCTCTGGATGTGGGCGGGACCATCGTGATTCCTCTCGAGTGGAGACGGGTATGTCGGGCAACTTCTTGATTTGCACCAAGGGTGTGAAGGACCCTTTCGAAGTTCCAGAGGGGAGGTGTGATCAGCCTCGAGACGCCTCAGCGGAAATGGGCCTCATCTCGCCTGGAGGGGAGAACCTCCTGGATTTTCTCGAGTTGCGGCAGGTCTTCTCGAGTTACGACGGGGACCTCAGGGACCCGTTCTGGTGGCCTCAGGAAAGGCAAGTCCCCATGCGAGTTGCTAGGGGACCTCTCGGGATTCCTCTCCCGTCCATGCCGGGGCCTCAGTCCTTGTGTGGAGTCGGGGACGGAACCTGAGGATTCCTCTCCAGTGTTGCCATGGATCTTGGGGTGCTTCTGAGTCTCCCCAGGGGAGTCAGGCCTCGTCTCGAGTGGGGGCATGCACGTGCGCTTTCCTCCCGAGCTGCAGCAGTAGTGTCACGCTTTCTGTCACGTGGATCAAGGGATCTGTGGCTTTCCCTCGAGGCTGTCCCTCGAGGCTTTCCCACGAGGCTTTCCCACAGGGCTGTGCCACGTGCCACCTTGGTGTGAGTCGATCCTCGGCGTGAAAGACGAGCCGGTGAAGGGAAAAGAGGTTCCTCTGGAATGGACTGAGACATCTGGGGGACTCTTGGAATGGTGGCACGACCCTGGAGTTCCTCTCGCCGTTCCTGTTGAGAGGGCCTCCTCTTGAGATGCGACGGGAACGCCGGGAACTCTTTCCCGACGAAGCAGGGAAAGGATCCCTCATCTCGAGCTACGAGGCGGAAACGGGGCTCCTCTGGATGTGGGCGGGACCCTCGTGATTCCTCTCGAGTGGAGACGGGTATGTCGGGGAACTTCTTGATTTGCACCAAGGGTGTGAAGGACCCTTTCGAAGTTCCAGAGGGGAGGTGTGATCAGCCTCGAGACGCCTCAGCGGAAATGGGCCTCATCTCGCCTGGAGGGGAGAACCTCCTGGATTTTCTCGAGTTGCGGCAGGTCTTCTCGAGTTACGACGGGGACCTCAGGGACCCGCTCTGGTGGCCTCAGGAAAGGCCAGTCCCCATGCGAGTTGCTAGGGGACCTCTCGGGATTCCTCTCCCGTCCATGCCGGGGCCTCAGTCCTTGTGTGGAATCGGGGACAGAACCTGAGGATTCCTCTCCAGTGTTGCCATGGATCTTGGGGTGCTTCTGAGTCTCCCCAGGGGAGTCAGGCCTCGTCTCGAGTGGGGGCATGCACGTGCGCTTTCCTCTCGAGCTGCAGCAGTAGTGTCACGCTTCCTGTCACGTGGATCAAGGGATCTGTGGCTTTCCCTCGAGGCTGTCCCTCGAGGCTTTCCCACGAGGCTTTCCCACAGGGCTGTGCCACGTGCCACCTTGGTGTGAGTCGATCCTCGGCGTGAAAGACGAGCCGGTGAAGGGAAAAGAGGTTCCTCTGGAATGGACTGAGACATCTGGGGGACTCTTGGAATGGTGGCACGACCCTGGAGTTCCTCTCGCCGTTCCTGTAGAGAGGGCCTCCTCTTGAGATGCGACGGAAACCCCGGGAACTCTTTCCCGACAAAGCAGGGAAAGGATCCCTCATCTCGAGCTACGAGGCGGAAACGGGGCTCCTCTGGATGTGGGCGGGACCCTCGTGATTCCTCTCGAGTGGAGACGGGTATGTCGGGGAACTTCTTGATTTGCACCAAGGGTGTGAAGGAGCCTTTCGAAGTTCCAGAGGGGAGGTGTGATCAGCCTCGAGACGCCTCAGCGGAAATGGGCCTCATCTCGCCTGGAGGGGAGAACCTCCTGGATTTTCTCGAGTTGCGGCAGGTCTTCTCGAGTTACGACGGGGACCTCAGGGACCCGCTCTGGTGGCCTCAGGAAAGGCCAGTCCCCATGCGAGTTGCTAGGGGACCTCTCGGGATTCCTCTCCCGTCCATGCCGGGGCCTCAGTCCTTGTGTGGAGTCGGGGCCGGAACCTGAGGATTCCTCTCCAGTGTTGCCATGGATCTTGGGGTGCTTCTGAGTCTCCCCAGGGGAGTCAGGCCTCGTCTCGAGTGGGGGCATGCACGTGCGCTTTCCTCCCGAGCTGCAGCAGTAGTGTCACGCTTCCTGTCACGTGGATCAAGGGATCTGTGGCTTTCCCTCGAGGCTGTCCCTCGAGGCTTTCCCACGAGGCTTTCCCACAGAGCTGTGCCACGTGCCACCTTGGTGTGAGTCGATCCTCGGCGTGAAAGATGAGCCGGTGAAGGGAAAAGAGGTTCCTCTGGAATGGACTGAGACATCTGGGGGACTCTTGGAATGGTGGCACGACCCTGGAGTTCCTCTCGCCGTTCCTGTTGAGAGGTCCTCCTCTTGAGATGCGATGGGAACGCCGGGAACTCTTTCCCGACGATGCAGGGAATGGATCCCTCATCTCGAGCTACGAGGCGGAAACGGGGCTCCTCTGGATGTGGGCGGGACCCTCGTGATTCCTCTCGAGTGGAGACGGGTATGTCGGGGAACTTCTTGATTTGCACCAAGGGTTTGAAGGAGCCTTTCGAAGTTCCAGAGGGGAGGTGTGATCAGCCTCGAGACGCCTCAGCGGAAGTGGGCCTCATCTCGCCTGGAGGGGAGAACCTCCTGGATTTTCTCAAGTTGCGGCAGGTCTTCTCGAGTTACGACGGGGACCTCAGGGACCCGCTCTGGTGGCCTCAGGAAAGGCCAGTCCCCATGCGAGTTGCTAGGGGACCTCTCGGGATTCCTCTCCCGTCCATGCCGGGGCCTCAGTCCTTGTGTGGAGTCGGTGCCAGAACCTGAGGATTCCTCGCCAGTGTGCCATGGATCTTGGGGTGCTTCTGAGTCTCCCCAGCGGATTCAGGCCTCGTCTCGAGTGGGGGCATGCACGTGCCTTTTCCTCCCGAGCTGCAGCAGTAGTGTCACGCTTCCTGTCACGTGGATCAAGGGATCTGTGGCTTTCCCTCGAGGCTGTCCCTCGAGGCTTTCCCACGAGGCTTTCCCACAGGGCTGTGCCACGTGCCACCTTGGTGTGAGTCGATCCTCGGCGTGAAAGACGAGCCGGTGAAGGGAAAAGAGGTTCCTCTGGAATGGACTGAGACATCTGGGGGACTCTTGGAATGGTGGCACGACCCTGGAGTTCCTCTCGCCGTTCCTGTTGAGAGGGCCTCCTCTTGAGATGCGACGGGAACGCCGGGAACTCTTTCCCGACGAAGCAGGGAAAGGATCCCTCATCTCGAGCTACGAGGCGGAAACGGGGCTCCTCTGGATGTGGGCGGGACCCTCGTGATTCCTCTCGAGTGGAGACGGCTAGGTCGGGGAACTTCTTGATTTGCACCAAGGGTGTGAAGGACCCTTTCGAAGTTCCAGAGGGGAGGTGTGATCAGCCTCGAGACGCCTCAGCGGAAATGGGCCTCATCTCGCCTGGAGGGGAGAACCTCCTGGATTTTCTCGAGTTGCGGCAGGTCTTCTCGAGTTACGACGGGGACCTCAGGGACCCGCTCTGGTGGCCTCAGGAAAGGCCAGTCCCCATGCGAGTTGCTAGGGGACCTCTCGGGATTCCTCTCCCGTCCATGCCGGGGCCTCAGTCCTTGTGTGGAATCGGGGACAGAACCTGAGGATTCCTCTCCAGTGTTGCCATGGATCTTGGGGTGCTTCTGAGTCTCCCCAGGGGAGTCAGGCCTCGTCTCGAGTGGGGGCATGCACGTGCGCTTTCCTCCCGAGCTGCAGCAGTAGTGTCACGCTTCCTGTCACGTGGATCAAGGGATCTGTGGCTTTCCCTCGAGCCTGTCCCTCGAGGCTTTCCCACGAGGCTTTCCCACAGGGCTGTGCCACGTGCCACCTTGGTGTGAGTCGATCCTCGGCGTGAAAGACGAGCCGGTGAAGGGAAAAGAGGTTCCTCTGGAATGGACTGAGACATCTGGGGGACTCTTGGAATGGTGGCACGACCCTGGAGTTCCTCTCGCCGTTCCTGTTGAGAGGTCCTCCTCTTGAGATGCGATGGGAACGCCGGGAACTCTTTCCCGACGAAGCAGGGAAAGGATCCCTCATCTCGAGCTACGAGGCGGAAACGGGGCTCCTCTGAATGTGGGCGGGACCCTCGTGATTCCTCTCGAATGGAGACGGGTATGTCGGGGAACTTCTTGATTTGCACCAAGGGTGTGAAGGAGCCTTTCGAAGTTCCAGAGGGGAGGTGTGATCAGCCTCGAGACGCCTCAGCGGAAGTGGGCCTCATCTCGCCTGGAGGGGAGAACCTCCTGGATTTTCTCAAGTTGCGGCAGGTCTTCTCGAGTTACGACGGGGACCTCAGGGACCCGCTCTGGTGGCCTCAGGAAAGGCCAGTCCCCATGCGAGTTGCTAGGGGACCTCTCGGGATTCCTCTCCCGTCCATGCCGGTGCCTCAGTCCTTGTGTGGAGTCGGTGCCAGAACCTGAGGATTCCTCTCCAGTGTGCCATGGATCTTGGGGTGCTTCTGAGTCTCCCCAGGGGAGTCAGGCCTCGTCTCGAGTGGGGGCATGCACGTGCGCTTTCCTCCCGAGCTGCAGCAGTAGTGTCACGCTTCCTGTCACGTGGATCAAGGGATCTGTGGCTTTCCCTCGAGGCTGTCCCTCGAGGCTTTCCCACGAGGCTTTCCCACAGGGCTGTGCCACGTGCCACCTTGGTGTGAGTCGATCCTCGGCGTGAAAGACGAGCCGGTGAAGGGAAAAGAGGTTCCTCTGGAATGGACTGAGACATCTGGGGGACTCTTGGAATGGTGGCACGACCCTGGAGTTCCTCTCGCCGTTCCTGTAGAGAGGGCCTCCTCTTGAGATGCGACGGAAACCCCGGGAACTCTTTCCCGACAAAGCAGGGAAAGGATCCCTCATCTCGAGCTACGAGGCGGAAACGGGGCTCCTCTGGATGTGGGCGGGACCCTCGTGATTCCTCTCGAGTGGAGACGGGTATGTCGGGGAACTTCTTGATTTGCACCAAGGGTGTGAAGGAGCCTTTCGAAGTTCTAGAGGGGAGGTGTGATCAGCCTCGAGACGCCTCAGCGGAAATGGGCCTCATCTCGCCTGGAGGGGAGAACCTCCTGGATTTTCTCGAGTTGCGGTAGGTCTTCTCGAGTTACGACGGGGACCTCAGGGACCCGCTCTGGTGGCCTCAGGAAAGGCCAGTCCCCATGCGAGTT
The DNA here is from genome assembly GCF_023091745.1 of Budorcas taxicolor. NCBI lineage: Eukaryota > Metazoa > Chordata > Mammalia > Artiodactyla > Bovidae > Budorcas > Budorcas taxicolor. The sequence goes on from NW_026292746.1 coordinate 426,073, forward strand.
GCTAGGGGACCTCTCGGGATTCCTCTCCCGTCCATGCCGGGGCCTCAGTCCTTGTGTGGAGTCGGGGCCGGAACCTGAGGATTCCTCTCCAGTGTTGCCATGGATCTTGGGGTGCTTCTGAGTCTCCCCAGGGGAGTCAGGCCTCGTCTCGAGTGGGGGCATGCACGTGCGCTTTCCTCCCGAGCTGCAGCAGTAGTGTCACGCTTCCTGTCACGTGGATCAAGGGATCTGTGGCTTTCCCTCGAGGCTGTCCCTCGAGGCTTTCCCACGAGGCTTTCCCACAGGGCTGTGCCACGTGCCACCTTGGTGTGAGTCGATCCTCGGCGTGAAAGACGAGCCGGTGAAGGGAAAAGAGGTTCCTCTGGAATGGACTGAGACATCTGGGGGACTCTTGGAATGGTGGCACGACCCTGGAGTTCCTCTCGCCGTTCCTGTTGAGAGGGCCTCCTCTTGAGATGCGACGGGAACGCCGGGAACTCTTTCCCGACGAAGCAGGGAAAGGATCCCTCATCTCGAGCTACGAGGCGGAAACGGGGCTCCTCTGGATGTGGGCGGGACCCTCGTGATTCCTCTCGAGTGGAGACGGGTATGTCGGGGAACTTCTTGATTTGCACCAAGGGTGTGAAGGACCCTTTCGAAGTTCCAGAGGTGAGGTGTGATCAGCCTCGAGACGCCTCAGCGGAAATGGGCCTCATCTCGCCTGGAGGGGAGAACCTCCTGGATTTTCTCGAGTTGCAGCAGGTCTTCTCGAGTTACGACGGGGACCTCAGGGACCCGCTCTGGTGGCCTCAGGAAAGGCCAGTCCCCATGCGAGTTGCTAGGGGACCTCTCGGGATTCCTCTCCCGTCCATGCCGGGGCCTCAGTCCTTGTGTGGAATCGGGGACAGAACCTGAGGATTCCTCTCCAGTGTTGCCATGGATCTTGGGGTGCTTCTGAGTCTCCCCAGGGGAGTCAGGCCTCGTCTCGAGTGGGGGCATGCACGTGCGCTTTCCTCCCGAGCTGCAGCAGTAGTGTCACGCTTCCTGTCACGTGGATCAAGGGATCTGTGGCTTTCCCTCGAGGCTGTCCCTCGAGGCTTTCCCACGAGGCTTTCCCACAGGGCTGTGCCACGTGCCACCTTGGTGTGAGTCGATCCTCGGCGTGAAAGACGAGCCGGTGAAGGGAAAAGAGGTTCCTCTGGAATGGACTGAGACATCTGGGGGACTCTTGGAATGGTGGCACGACCCTGGAGTTCCTCTCGCCGTTCCTGTTGAGAGGGCCTCCTCTTGAGATGCGACGGGAACGCCGGGAACTCTTTCCCGACGAAGCAGGGAAAGGATCCCTCATCTCGAGCTACGAGGCGGAAACGGGGCTCCTCTGGATGTGGGCGGGACCCTCGTGATTCCTCTCGAGTGGAGACGGCTAGGTCGGGGAACTTCTTGATTTGCACCAAGGGTGTGAAGGACCCTTTCGAAGTTCCAGAGGGGAGGTGTGATCAGCCTCGAGACGCCTCAGCGGAAATGGGCCTCATCTCGCCTGGAGGGGAGAACCTCCTGGATTTTCTCGAGTTGCGGCAGGTCTTCTCGAGTTACGACGGGGACCTCAGGGACCCGCTCTGGTGGCCTCAGGAAAGGCCAGTCCCCATGCGAGTTGCTAGTGGACCTCTCGGGATTCCTCTCCCGTCCATGCCGGGGCCTCAGTCCTTGTGTGGAATCGGGGACAGAACCTGAGGATTCCTCTCCAGTGTTGCCATGGATCTTGGGGTGCTTCTGAGTCTCCCCAGGGGAGTCAGGCCTCGTCTCGAGTGGGGGCATGCACGTGCGCTTTCCTCCCGAGCTGCAGCAGTAGTGTCACGCTTCCTGTCACGTGGATCAAGGGATCTGTGGCTTTCCCTCGAGCCTGTCCCTCGAGGCTTTCCCACGAGGCTTTCCCACAGGGCTGTGCCACGTGCCACCTTGGTGTGAGTCGATCCTCGGCGTGAAAGACGAGCCGGTGAAGGGAAAAGAGGTTCCTCTGGAATGGACTGAGACATCTGGGGGACTCTTGGAATGGTGGCACGACCCTGGAGTTCCTCTCGCCGTTCCTGTTGAGAGGTCCTCCTCTTGAGATGCGATGGGAACGCCGGGAACTCTTTCCCGACGAAGCAGGGAAAGGATCCCTCATCTCGAGCTACGAGGCGGAAACGGGGCTCCTCTGAATGTGGGCGGGACCCTCGTGATTCCTCTCGAATGGAGACGGGTATGTCGGGGAACTTCTTGATTTGCACCAAGGGTGTGAAGGAGCCTTTCGAAGTTCCAGAGGGGAGGTGTGATCAGCCTCGAGACGCCTCAGCGGAAGTGGGCCTCATCTCGCCTGGAGGGGAGAACCTCCTGGATTTTCTCAAGTTGCGGCAGGTCTTCTCGAGTTACGACGGGGACCTCAGGGACCCGCTCTGGTGGCCTCAGGAAAGGCCAGTCCCCATGCGAGTTGCTAGGGGACCTCTCGGGATTCCTCTCCCGTCCATGCCGGTGCCTCAGTCCTTGTGTGGAGTCGGTGCCAGAACCTGAGGATTCCTCTCCAGTGTGCCATGGATCTTGGGGTGCTTCTGAGTCTCCCCAGGGGAGTCAGGCCTCGTCTCGAGTGGGGGCATGCACGTGCGCTTTCCTCCCGAGCTGCAGCAGTAGTGTCACGCTTCCTGTCACGTGGATCAAGGGATCTGTGGCTTTCCCTCGAGGCTGTCCCTCGAGGCTTTAACACGAGGCTTTCCCACAGGGCTGTGCCACGTGCCACCTTGGTGTGAGTCGATCCTCGGCGTGAAAGACGAGCCGGTGAAGGGAAAAGAGGTTCCTCTGGAATGGACTGAGACATCTGGGGGACTCTTGGAATGGTGGCACGACCCTGGAGTTCCTCTCGCCGTTCCTGTAGAGAGGGCCTCCTCTTGAGATGCGACGGAAACCCCGGGAACTCTTTCCCGACAAAGCAGGGAAAGGATCCCTCATCTCGAGCTACGAGGCGGAAACGGGGCTCCTCTGGATGTGGGCGGGACCCTCGTGATTCCTCTCGAGTGGAGACGGGTATGTCGGGGAACTTCTTGATTTGCACCAAGGGTGTGAAGGACCCTTTCGAAGTTCCAGAGGGGAGGTGTGATCAGCCTCGAGACGCCTCAGCGGAAATGGGCCTCATCTCGCCTGGAGGGGAGAACCTCCTGGATTTTCTCGAGTTGCGGTAGGTCTTCTCGAGTTACGACGGGGACCTCAGGGACCCGCTCTGGTGGCCTCAGGAAAGGCCAGTCCCCATGCGAGTTGCTAGGGGACCTCTCGGGATTCCTCTCCCGTCCATGCCGGGGCCTCAGTCCTTGTGTGGAGTCGGGGCCGGAACCTGAGGATTCCTCTCCAGTGTTGCCATGGATCTTGGGGTGCTTCTGAGTCTCCCCAGGGGAGTCAGGCCTCGTCTCGAGTGGGGGCATGCACGTGCGCTTTCCTCCCGAGCTGCAGCAGTAGTGTCACGCTTCCTGTCACGTGGATCAAGGGATCTGTGGCTTTCCCTCGAGGCTGTCCCTCGAGGCTTTCCCACGAGGCTTTCCCACAGGGCTGTGCCACGTGCCACCTTGGTGTGAGTCGATCCTCGGCGTGAAAGACGAGCCGGTGAAGGGAAAAGAGGTTCCTCTGGAATGGACTGAGACATCTGGGGGACTCTTGGAATGGTGGCACGACCCTGGAGTTCCTCTCGCCGTTCCTGTTGAGAGGGCCTCCTCTTGAGATGCGACGGGAACGCCGGGAACTCTTTCCCGACGAAGCAGGGAAAGGATCCCTCATCTCGAGCTACGAGGCGGAAACGGGGCTCCTCTGGATGTGGGCGGGACCCTCGTGATTCCTCTCGAGTGGAGACGGGTATGTCGGGGAACTTCTTGATTTGCACCAAGGGTGTGAAGGAGCCTTTCGAAGTTCCAGAGGGGAGGTGTGATCAGCCTCGAGACGCCTCAGCGGAAATGGGCCTCATCTCGCCTGGAGGGGAGAACCTCCTGGATTTTCTCGAGTTGCGGCAGGTCTTCTCGAGTTACGACGGGGACCTCAGGGACCCGCTCTGGTGGCCTCAGGAAAGGCCAGTCCCCATGCGAGTTGCTAGGGGACCTCTCGGGATTCCTCTCCCGTCCATGCCGGGGCCTCAGTCCTTGTGTGGAGTCGGGGCCGGAACCTGAGGATTCCTCTCCAGTGTTGCCATGGATCTTGGGGTGCTTCTGAGTCTCCCCAGGGGAGTCAGGCCTCGTCTCGAGTGGGGGCATGCACGTGCGCTTTCCTCCCGAGCTGCAGCAGTAGTGTCACGCTTCCTGTCACGTGGATCAAGGGATCTGTGGCTTTCCCTCGAGGCTGTCCCTCGAGGCTTTCCCACGAGGCTTTCCCACAGGGCTGTGCCACGTGCCACCTTGGTGTGAGTCGATCCTCGGCGTGAAAGACGAGCCGGTGAAGGGAAAAGAGGTTCCTCTGGAATGGACTGAGACATCTGGGGGATTCTTGGAATGGTGGCACGACCCTGGAGTTCCTCTCGCCGTTCCTGTTGAGAGGGCCTCCTCTTGAGATGCGACGGGAACGCCGGGAACTCTTTCCCGACGAAGCAGGGAAAGGATCCCTCATCTCGAGCTACGAGGCGGAAACGGGGCTCCTCTGGATGTGGGCGGGACCCTCGTGATTCCTCTCGAGTGGAGACGGGTATGTCGGGGAACTTCTTGATTTGCACCAAGGGTGTGAAGGACCCTTTCGAAGTTCCAGAGGTGAGGTGTGATCAGCCTCGAGACGCCTCAGCGGAAATGGGCCTCATCTCGCCTGGAGGGGAGAACCTCCTGGATTTTCTCGAGTTGCAGCAGGTCTTCTCGAGTTACGACGGGGACCTCAGGGACCCGCTCTGGTGGCCTCAGGAAAGGCCAGTCCCCATGCGAGTTGCTAGGGGACCTCTCGGGATTCCTCTCCCGTCCATGCCGGGGCCTCAGTCCTTGTGTGGAATCGGGGACAGAACCTGAGGATTCCTCTCCAGTGTTGCCATGGATCTTGGGGTGCTTCTGAGTCTCCCCAGGGGAGTCAGGCCTCGTCTCGAGTGGGGGCATGCACGTGCGCTTTCCTCCCGAGCTGCAGCAGTAGTGTCACGCTTCCTGTCACGTGGATCAAGGGATCTGTGGCTTTCCCTCGAGGCTGTCCCTCGAGGCTTTCCCACGAGGCTTTCCCACAGGGCTGTGCCACGTGCCACCTTGGTGTGAGTCGATCCTCGGCGTGAAAGACGAGCCGGTGAAGGGAAAAGAGGTTCCTCTGGAATGGACTGAGACATCTGGGGGACTCTTGGAATGGTGGCACGACCCTGGAGTTCCTCTCGCCGATCCTGTAGAGAGGGCCTCCTCTTGAGATGCGACGGAAACCCCGGGAACTCCTTCCCGACGAAGCAGGGAAAGGATCCCTCATCTCGAGCTACGAGGCGGAAACGGGGCTCCTCTGGATGTGGGCGGGACCCTCGTGATTCCTCTCGAGTGGAGACGGGTATGTCGGGGAAATTCTTGATTTGCACCAAGGGTGTGAAGGAGCCTTTCGAAGTTCCAGAGGTGAGGTGTGATCAGCCTCGAGACGCCTCAGCGGAAATGGGCCTCATCTCGCCTGGAGGGGAGAACCTCCTGGATTTTCTCGAGTTGCGGCAGGTCTTCTCGAGTTACGACGGGGACCTCAGGGACCCGCTCTGGTGGCCTCAGGAAAGGCCAGTCCCCATGCGAGTTGCTAGGGGACCTCTCGGGATTCCTCTCCCGTCCATGCCGGGGCCTCAGTCCTTGTGTGGAGTCGGGGCCGGAACCTGAGGATTCCTCTCCAGTGTTGCCATGGATCTTGGGGTGCTTCTGAGTCTCCCCAGGGGAGTCAGGCCTCGTCTCGAGTGGGGGCATGCACGTGCGCTTTCCTCCCGAGCTGCAGCAGTAGTGTCACGCTTCCTGTCACGTGGATCAAGGGATCTGTGGCTTTCCCTCGAGGCTGTCCCTCGAGGCTTTCCCACGAGGCTTTCCCACAGGGCTGTGCCACGTGCCACCTTGGTGTGAGTCGATCCTCGGCGTGAAAGACGAGCCGGTGAAGGGAAAAGAGGTTCCTCTGGAATGGACTGAGACATCTGGGGGACTCTTGGCATGGTGGCACGACCCTGGAGTTCCTCTCGCCGTTCCTGTTGAGAGGGCCTCCTCTTGAGATGCGACGGGAACGCCGGGAACTCTTTCCCGACGAAGCAGGGAAAGGATCCCTCATCTCGAGCTACGAGGCGGAAACGGGGCTCCTCTGGATGTGGGCGGGACCCTCGTGATTCCTCTCGAGTGGAGACGGGTATGTCGGGGAACTTCTTGATTTGCACCAAGGGTGTGAAGGACCCTTTCGAAGTTCCAGAGGGGAGGTGTGATCAGCCTCGAGACGCCTCAGCGGAAATGGGCCTCATCTCGCCTGGAGGGGAGAACCTCCTGGATTTTCTCGAGTTGCGGCAGGTCTTCTCGAGTTACGACGGGGACCTCAGGGACCCGCTCTGGTGGCCTCAGGAAAGGCCAGTCCCCATGCGAGTTGCTAGGGGACCTCTCGGGATTCCTCTCCCGTCCATGCCGGGGCCTCAGTCCTTGTGTGGAATCGGGGACAGAACCTGAGGATTCCTCTCCAGTGTTGCCATGGATCTTGGGGTGCTTCTGAGTCTCCCCAGGGGAATCAGGCCTCGTCTCGAGTGGGGGCATGCACGTGCGCTTTCCTCCCGAGCTGCAGCAGTAGTGTCACGCTTCCTGTCACGTGGATCAAGGGATCTGTGGCTTTCCCTCGAGGCTGTCCCTCGAGGCTTTCCCACGAGGCTTTCCCACAGGGCTGTGCCACGTGCCACCTTGGTGTGAGTCGATCCTCGGCGTGAAAGATGAGCCGGTGAAGGGAAAAGAGGTTCCTCTGGAATGGACTGAGACATCTGGGGGACTCTTGGAATGGTGGCACGACCCTGGAGTTCCTCTCGCCGATCCTGTAGAGAGGGCCTCCTCTTGAGATGCGACGGAAACCCCGGGAACTCCTTCCCGACGAAGCAGGGAAAGGATCCCTCATCTCGAGCTACGAGGCGGAAACGGGGCTCCTCTGGATGTGGGCGGGACCCTCGTGATTCCTCTCGAGTGGAGACGGGTATGTCGGGGAAATTCTTGATTTGCACCAAGGGTGTGAAGGAGCCTTTCGAAGTTCCAGAGGTGAGGTGTGATCAGCCTCGAGACGCCTCAGCGGAAATGGGCCTCATCTCGCCTGGAGGGGAGAACCTCCTGGATTTTCTCGAGTTGCGGCAGGTCTTCTCGAGTTACGACGGGGACCTCAGGGACCCGCTCTGGTGGCCTCAGGAAAGGCCAGTCCCCATGCGAGTTGCTAGGGGACCTCTCGGGATTCCTCTCCCGTCCATGCCGGGGCCTCAGTCCTTGTGTGGAGTCGGGGCCGGAACCTGAGGATTCCTCTCCAGTGTTGCCATGGATCTTGGGGTGCTTCTGAGACTCCCCAGGGGAGTCAGGCCTCGTCTCGAGTGGGGGCCTGCACGTGCGCTTTCCTCCCGAGCTGCAGCAGTAGTGTCACGCTTCCTGTCACGTGGATCAAGGGATCTGTGGCTTTCCCTCGAGGCTGTCCCTCGAGGCTTTCCCACGAGGCTTTCCCACAGGGCTGTGCCACGTGCCACCTTGGTGTGAGTCGTTCCTCGGCGTGAAAGACGAGCCGGTGAAGGGAAAAGAGGTTCCTCTGGAATGGACTGAGACATCTGGGGCACTCTTGGAATCGTGGCACGACCCTGGAGTTCCTCTCGCCGTTCCTGTTGAGAGGGCCTCCTCTTGAGATGCGACGGGAACGCCGGGAACTCTTTCCCGACGAAGCAGGGAAAGGATCCCTCATCTCGAGCTACGAGGCGGAAACGGGCCTCCTCTGGATGTGGGCGGGACCCTCGTGATTCCTCTCGAGTGGAGACGGGTATGTCGGGGAACTTCTTGATTTGCAACAAGGGTGTGAAGGACCCTTTCGAAGTTCCAGAGGGGAGGTGTGATCAGCCTCGAGACGCCTCAGCGGAAATGGGCCTCATCTCGCCTGGAGGGGAGAACCTCCTGGATTTTCTCGAGTTGCGGCAGGTCTTCTCGAGTTACGACGGGGACCTCAGGGACCCGCTCTGGTGGCCTCAGGAAAGGCCAGTCCCCATGCGAGTTGCTAGGGGACCTCTCGGGATTCCTCTGCCTTCCATGCCGGGGCCCTCTGTCCTTGTGTGGAGTCGGGGCAGGAACCTGAGGATTCCTCTCCAGTATTGCTATGGATCTTGGGGCGCTTCTGAGTCTCCCCAGGGGAGTCAGGCCTCGTCTCGAGTGGGGGCATGCACGTGCGCTTTCCTCCCGAGCTGCAGCAGTAGTGTCACGCTTCCTGTCACGTGGATCAAGGGATCTGTGGCTTTCCCTCGAGGCTGTCCCTCGAGGCTTTCCCACGAGGCTTTCCCACAGGGCTGTGCCACGTGCCACCTTGGTGTGAGTCGATCCTCGGCGTGAAAGACGAGCCGGTGAAGGGAAAAGAGGTTCCTCTGGAATGGACTGAGACATCTGGGGGACTCTTGGAATGGCGGCACGACCCTGGAGTTCCTCTCGCCGTTCCTGTTGAGAGGGCCTCCTCTTGAGATGCGACGGGAACGCCGGGAACTCTTTCCCGACGAAGCAGGGAAAGGATCCCTCATCTCGAGCTACGAGGCGGAAAAGGGGCTCCTCTGGATGTGGGCGGGACGTCGTGATTCCTCTCGAGTGGAGACGGGTATGTCGGGGAACTTCTTGATTTGCACCAAGGGTGTGAAGGACCCTTTTGAAGTTCCAGAGGGGAGGTGTTATCATCCTCAAGACGCCTCAGCGGAAATGGGCCTCATCTCGCCTGGAGGGGAGAACCTCCTGGATTTTCTCGAGTTGCGGCAGGTCTTCTCGAGATACGACGGGGACCTCAGGGACCCGCTCTGGTGGCCTCAGGAAAGGCCAGTCCACATGCGAGTTGCTAGGGGACCTCTCGGGATTCCTCTCCCGTCCATGCCGGGGCCTCAGTCCTTGTGTGGAGTCGGGGCCAGAACCTGAGGATTCCTCTCCAGTGTTGCCATGGATCTTGGGGTGCTTCTGAGTCTCCCCAGGGGAGTCAGGCCTCGTCTCGAGTGGGGGCATGCACGTGCGCTTTCCTCCCGAGCTGCAGCAGTAGTGTCACGCTTCCTGTCACGTGGATCAAGGGATCTGTGGCTTTCCCTCGAGGCTGTCCCTCGAGGCTTTCCCACGAGGCTTTCCCACAGGGCTGTGCCACGTGCCACCTTGGTGTGAGTCGATCCTCGGCGTGAAAGACGAGCCGGTGAAGGGAAAAGAGGTTCCTCTGGAATGGACTGAGACATCTGGGGGACTCTTGGAATGGTGGCACGACCCTGGAGTTCCTCTCGCCGTTCCTGTTGAGAGGGCCTCCTCTTGAGATGCGACGGGAACGCCGGGAACTCTTTCCCGACGAAGCAGGGAAAGGATCCCTCATCTCGAGCTACGAGGCGGAAACGGGGCTCCTCTGGATGTGGGCGGGACCCTCGTGATTCCTCTCGAGTGGAGACGGGTATGTCGGGGAACTTCTTGATTTGCACCAAGGGTGTGAAGGACCCTTTCGAAGTTCCAGAGGGGAGGTGTGATCAGCCTCGAGACGCCTCAGCGGAAATGGACCTCATCTCGCCTGGAGGGGAGAACCTCCTGGATTTTCTCGAGTTGCGGCAGGTCTTCTCGAGTTACGACGGGGACCTCAGGGACCCGCTCTGGTGGCCTCAGGAAAGGCCAGTCCCCATGCGAGTTGCTAGGGGACCTCTCGGGATTCCTCTCCCGTCCATGCCGGGGCCTCAGTCCTTGTGTGGAATCGGGGCCAGAACCTTAGGATTCCTCTCCAGTGTTGCCATGGATCTTGGGGTGCTTCTGAGTCTCCCCAGGGGAATCAGGCCTCGTCTCGAGTGGGGGCATGCACGTGCGCTTTCCTCCCGAGCTGCAGCAGTAGTGTCACGCTTCCTGTCACGTGGATCAAGGGATCTGTGGCTTTCCCTCGAGGCTGTCCCTCGAGGCTTTCCCACGAGGCTTTCCCACAGGGCTGTGCCACGTGCCACCTTGGTGTGAGTCGATCCTCGGCGTGAAAGACGAGCCGGTGAAGGGAAAAGAGGTTCCTCTGGAATGGACTGAGACATCTGGGGGACTCTTGGAATGGTGGCACGACCCTGGAGTTCCTCTCGCCGATCCTGTTGAGAGGGCCTCCTCTTGAGATGCGACGGAAACCCCGGGAACTCCTTCCCGACGAAGCAGGGAAAGGATCCCTCATCTCGAGCTACGAGGCGGAAACGGGGCTCCTCTGGATGTGGGCGGGACCCTCGTGATTCCTCTCGAGTGGAGACGGGTATGTCGGGGAAATTCTTGATTTGCACCAAGGGTGTGAAGGAGCCTTTCGAAGTTCCAGAGGGGAGGTGTGATCATCCTCGAGACGCCTCAGCGGAAATGGGCCTCATCTCGCCTGGAGGGGAGAACCTCCTGGATTTTCTCGAGTTGCGGCAGGTCTTCTCGAGTTACGACGGGGACCTCAGGGACCCGCTCTGGTGGCCTCAGGAAAGGCCAGTCCCCATGCGAGTTGCTAGGGGACCTCTCGGGATTCCTCTCCCGTCCATGCCGGGGCCTCAGTCCTTGTGTGGAGTCGGGGCCGGAACCTGAGGATTCCTCTCCAGTGTTGCCATGGATCTTGGGGTGCTTCTGAGTCTCCCCAGGGGAGTCAGGCCTCATCTCGAGTGGGGGCATGCACGTGCGCTTTCCTCCCGAGCTGCAGCAGTAGTGTCACGCTTCCTGTCACGTGGATCAAGGGATCTGTGGCTTTCCCTCGAGGCTGTCCCTCGAGGCTTTCCCACGAGGCTTTCCCACAGGGCTGTGCCACGTGCCACCTTGGTGTGAGTCGATCCTCGGCGTGAAAGACGAGCCGGTGAAGGGAAAAGAGGTTCCTCTGGAATGGACTGAGACATCTGGGGGACTCTTGGAATGGTGGCACAACCCTGGAGTTCCTCTCGCCATTCCTGTTGAGAGGGCCTCCTCTTGAGATGCGACGGGAACGCCGGGAACTCTTTCCCGACGAAGCAGGGAAAGGATCCCTCATCTCGAGCTACGAGGCGGAAACGGGGCTCCTCTGGATGTGGGCGGGACCCTCGTGATTCCTCTCGAGTGGAGACGGGTATGTCGGGGAACTTCTTGATTTGCACCAAGGGTGTGAAGGAGCCTTTCGAAGTTCCAGAGGTGAGGTGTGATCAGCCTCTAGACGCCTCAGCGGAAATGGGCCTCATCTCGCCTGGAGGGGAGAACCTCCTGGATTTTCTCGAGTTGCGGCAGGTCTTCTCGAGTTACGACGGGGACCTCAGGGACCCGCTCTGGTGGGCTCAGGAAAGGCCAGTCCCCATGCGAGTTGCTAGGGGACCTCTCGGGATTCCTCTCCCGTCCATGCCGGGGCCTCAGTCCTTGTGTGGAGTCGGGGCCGGAACCTGAGGATTCCTCTCCAGTGTTGCCATGGATCTTTGGGTGCTTCTGAGTCTCCCCAGGGGAGTCAGGCCTCGTCTCGTGTGGGGGCATGCACGTGCGCTTTCCTCCCGAGCTGCAGCAGTAGTGTCACGCTTCCTGTCACGTGGATCAAGGGATCTGTGGCTTTCCCTCGAGGCTGTCCCTCGAGGCTTTCCCACGAGGCTTTCCCACAGGGCTGTGCCACGTGCCACCTTGGTGTGAGTCGATCCTCGGCGTGAAAGACGAGCCGGTGAAGGGAAAAGAGGTTCCTCTGGAATGGACTGAGACATCTGGGGGACTCTTGGAATGGTGGCACGACCCTGGAGTTCCTCTCGCCGTTCCTGTTGAGAGGGCCTCCTCTTGAGATGCGACGGGAAGGCCGGGAACTCTTTCCCGACGAAGCAGGGAAAGGATCCCTCATCTCGAGCTACGAGGCGGAAACGGGGCTCCTCTGGATGTGGGAGGGACCCTCGTGATTCCTCTCGAGTGGAGACGGGTATGTCGGGGAACTTCTTGATTTGCACCAAGGGTGTGAAGGAGCCTTTCGAAGTTCCAGAGGGGAGGTGTGATCAGCCTCTAGACGCCTCAGCGGAAATGGGCCTCATCTCGCCTGGAGGGGAGAACCTCCTGGATTTTCTCGAGTTGCGGCAGGTCTTCTCGAGTTACGACGGGGACCTCAGGGACCCGCTCTGGTGGCCTCAGGAAAGGCCAGTCCCCATGCGAGTTGCTAGGGGACCTCTCGGGATTCCTCTCCCGTCCATGCCGGGGCCTCAGTCCTTGTGTGGAGTCGGGGCTGGAACCTTAGGATTCCTCTCCAGTGTTGCCATGGATCTTGGGGTGCTTCTGAGTCTCCCCAGGGGAGTCAGTCCTCGTCTCGAGTGGGGGCATGCACGTGCGCTTTCCTCCCGAGCTGCACCAGTAGTGTCACGCTTCCTGTCACGTGGATCAAGGGATCTGTGGCTTTCCCTCGAGGCTGTCCCTCGAGGCTTTCCCACGAGGCTTTCCCACAGGGCTGTGCCACGTGCCACCTTGGTGTGAGTCGATCCTCGGCGTGAAAGACGAGCCGGTGAAGGGAAAAGAGGTTCCTCTGGAATGGACTGAGACATCTGGGGGACTCTTGGAATGGTGGCACAACCCTGGAGTTCCTCTCGCCATTCCTGTTGAGAGGGCCTCCTCTTGAGTTGCGACGGGAACGCCGGGAACTCTTTCCCGACGAAGCAGGGAAAGGATCCCTCATCTCGAGCTACGAGGCGGAAACGGGGCTCCTCTGGATGTGGGCGGGACCCTCGTGATTCCTCTCGAGTGGAGACGGGTATGTCGGGGAACTTCTTGATTTGCACCAAGGGTGTGAAGGAGCCTTTCAAAGTTCCAGAGGTGAGGTGTGATCATCCTCGAGACGCCTCAGCGGAAATGGGCCTCATCTCGCCTGGAGGGTAGATCCTCCTGGATTTTCTCGAGTTGCGGCAGGTCTTCTCGAGTTACGACGGGGACCTCAGGGACCCGTTCTGGTGGCCTCAGGAAAGGCCAGTCCACATGCGAGTTGCTTGGGGACCTCTCGGGATTCCTCTCCCATCCATGCCGGGGCCTCAGTCCTTGTGTGGAGTCGGGGCCGGAACCTGAGGATTCCTCTCCAGTGTTGCCATGGATCTTGGGGTGCTTCTGAGTCTCCCCAGGGGAGTCAGGCCTCGTCTCGAGTGGGGGCATGCACGTGCGCTTTCCTCCCGAGCTGCAGCAGTAGTGTCACGCTTCCTGTCACGTGGATCAAGGGATCTGTGGCTTTCCCTCGAGGCTGTCCCTCGAGGCTTTCCCACGAGGCTTTCCCACAGGGCTGTGCCACGTGCCACCTTGGTGTGAGTCGATCCTCGGCGTGAAAGACGAGCCGTTGAAGGGAAAAGAGGTTCCTCTGGAATGGACTGAGACAGCTGGGGGACTCTTGGAATGGTGGCACGACCCTGGAGTTCCTCTCGCCGTTCCTGTTGAGAGGGCCTCCTCTTGAGATGCGACGGAACGCCGGGAACTCTTTCCCGACGAAGCAGGGAAAGGATCCCTCATCTCGAGCTACGAGGCGAAACGGGGCTCCTCTGGATGTGGGCGGGACCCTCGTGATTCCTCTCGAGTGGAGACGGGTATGTCGGGGAACTTCTTGATTTGCACCAAGGGTGTGAAGGAGCCTTTCGAAGTTCCAGAGGTGAGGTGTGATCAGCCTCGAGACGCCTCAGCGGAAATGGGCCTCATCTCGCCTGGAGGGGAGAACCTCCTGGATTTTGTCGAGTTGCGGAAGGTCTTCTAGAGTTACGACGGGGACCTCAGGGACCCGCTCTGGTGGCCTCAGGAAAGGCCAGTCCCCATGCGAGTTGCTAGGGGTCCTCTCGGGATTCCTCTCCCGTCCATGCCGGGGCCTCAGTCCTTGTGTGGAGTCGGGGCCGGAACCTGAGGATTCCTCTCCAGTGTTGCCATGGATCTTGGGGTGCTTCTGAGTCTCCCCAGGGGAGTCAGGCCTCGTCTCGAGTGGGGGCATGCACGTGCGCTTTCCTCCCGAGCTGCAGCAGTAGTGTCACGCTTCCTGTCACGTGGATCAAGGGATCTGTGGCTTTCCCTCGAGCCTGTCCCTCGAGGCTTTCCCACGAGGCTTTCCCACAGGGCTGTGGCACGTGCCACCTTGGTGTGAGTCGATCCTCGGCGTGAAAGACGAGCCGGTGAAGGGAAAAGAGGTTCCTCTGGAATGGACTGAGACATCTGGGGGACTCTTGGAATGGTGGCACGAACCTGGAGTTCCTCTCGCCGTTCCTGTTGAGAGGGCCTCCTCTTGAGATGCGACGGGAACGCCGGGAACTCTTTCCCGACGAAGCAGGGAAAGGATCCCTCATCTCGAGCTACGAGGCGGAAACGGGGCTCCTCTGGATGTGGGCGGGACCCTCGTGATTCCTCTCGAGTGGAGACGGGTATGTCGGGGAACTTCTTGATTTGCACCAAGGGTGTGAAAGAGCCTTTCGAAGTTCCAGAGGGGAGGTGTGATCAGCCTCTAGACGCCTCAGCGGAAATGGGCCTCATCTCGCCTGGAGGGGAGAACCTCCTGGATTTTCTCGAGTTGCGGCAGGTCTTCTCGAGTTACGACGGGGACCTCAGGGACCCGCTCTGCTGGCCTCAGGAAAGGCCAGTCCCCATGCGAGTTGCTAGGGGACCTCTCGGGATTCCTCTCCCGTCCATGCCGGGGCCTCAGTCCTTGTGTGGAGTCGGGGCCGGAACCTGAGGATTCCTCTCCAGTGTTGCCATGGATCTTGGGGTGCTTCTGAGTCTCCCCAGGGGAGTCAGGCCTCGTCTCGAGTGGGGGCATGCACGTGCGCTTTCCTCCCGAGCTGCAGCAGTAGTGTCACGCTTCCTGTCACGTGGATCAAGGGATCTGTGGCTTTCCCTCGAGGCTGTCCCTCGAGGCTTTCCCACGAGGCTTTCCCACAGGGCTGTGCCACGTGCCACCTTGGTGTGAGTCGATCCTCGGCGTGAAAGACGAGCCGGTGAAGGGAAAAGAGGTTCCTCTGGAATGGACTGAGACATCTGGGGGACTCTTGGAATGGTGGCAAGACCCAGGAGTTCCTCTCGCCGTTCCTGTTGAGAGGGCCTCCTCTTGAGATGCGACGGGAACGCCGGGAACTCTTTCCCGACGAAGCAGGGAAAGGATCCCTCATCTCGAGCTACGAGGCGGAAACGGGGCTCCTCTGGATGTGGGCGGGACCCTCGTGATTCCTCTCGAGTGGAGACGGGTATGTTGGGGAACTTCTTGATTTGCACCAAGGGTGTGAAGGAGCCTTTCGAAGTTCCAGAGGGGAGGGGTGATCAGTCTCTAGACGCCTCAGCGGAAATGGGCCTCATCTCGCCTGGAGGGGAGAACCTCCTGGATTTTCTCGAGTTGCGGCAGGTCTTCTCGAGTTACGACGGGGACCTCAGGGACCCGCTCTGGTGGCCTCAGGAAAGGCCAGTCCCCATGCGAGTTGCTAGGGGACCTCTCGGGATTCCTCTCCCGTCCATGCCGGGGCCTCAGTCCTTGTGTGGAGTCGGGGCTGGAACCTTAGGATTCCTCTCCAGTGTTGCCATGGATCTTGGGGTGCTTCTGAGTCTCCCCAGGGGAGTCAGGCCTCGTCTCGAGTGGGGGCATGCACGTGCGCTTTCCTCCCGAGCTGCAGCAGTAGTGTCACGCTTCCTGTCACGTGGATCAAGGGATCTGTGGCTTTCCCTCGAGGCTGTCCCTCGAGGCTTTCCCACGAGGCTTTCCCACAGGGCTGTGCCACGTGCCACCTTGGTGTGAGTCGATCCTCGGCGTGAAAGTCGAGCCGGTGAAGGGAAAAGAGGTTCCTCTGGAATGGACTGAGACATCTGGGGGACTCTTGGAATGGTGGCACAACCCTGGAGTTCCTCTTGCCGTTCCTGTTGAGAGGGCCTCCTCTTGAGATGCGACGGGAACGCCGGGAACTCTTTCCAGACAAATCAGGGAAAGGATCCCTCATCTCGAGCTACGAAGCGGAAACGGGGCTCCTCTGGATGTGGGCGGGACCCTCGTGATTCCTCTCGAGTGGAGACGGGTATGTCGGGGAACTTCTTGATTTGCACCAAGGGTGTGAAGGAGCCTTTCAAAGTTCCAGAGGTGAGGTGTGATCAGCCTCGAGATGCCTAAGCGGAAATGGGCCTCATTTCGCCTGGAGGGGAGAACCTCCTGGATTTTCTCGAGTTGCGGCAGGTCTTCTCGAGGTACGACGGGGACCTCA
Organism: Budorcas taxicolor; assembly: GCF_023091745.1. Lineage (NCBI taxonomy): Eukaryota > Metazoa > Chordata > Mammalia > Artiodactyla > Bovidae > Budorcas > Budorcas taxicolor. Next base: position 442,343 of record NW_026292746.1, read on the forward strand.
GGGACCCGCTCTGGTGGCCTCAGGAAAGGCCAGTCCCCATGCGAGTTGCTAGGGGACCTCTCGGGATTCCTCTCCCGTCCATGCCGGGGCCTCAGTCCTTGTGTGGAGTCGGGGACGGAACCTGAGGATTCCTCTCCAGTGTTGCCATGGATCTTGGGGTGCTTCTGAGTCTCCCCAGGGGAGTCAGGCCTCGTCTCGAGTGGGGGCATGCACGTGCGCTTTCCTCCCGAGCTGCAGCAGTAGTGTCACGCTTCCTGTCACGTGGATCAAGGGATCTGTGGCTTTCCCTCGAGGCCGTCCCTCGAGGCTTTCCCACGAGGCTTTCCCACAGGGCTGTGCCACCTGCCACCTTGGTGTGAGTAGATCCACAACGTGAAAGACGAGCCGCTGAACGGAAAAGAGGTTCCTCTGGAATGGACTGAGACATCTGGGGGACTCTTGGAATGGTGGCACGACCCTGGAGTTCCTCTCGCCGTTCCTGTTGAGAAGGCCTCCTCTTGAGATGCGACGGGAACGCCGGGAACTCTTTCCCGAGGAAGTAGGGAAAGGATCCCTCATCTCGAGCTACGAGGCGGAAACGGGGCTCCTCTGGATGTGGGCGGGACCCTCGTGATTCCTCTCGAGTGGAGACGGGTATGTCGGGGAACTTCTTGATTTGCACCAAGGGTGTGAAGGAGCCTTTCGAAGTTCCAGAGGTGAGGTGTGATCAGCCTCGAGACGCCTCAGCGGAAATGGGCCTCATCTCGCCTGGAGGGGAGAACCTCCTGGATTTTCTCGAGTTGCGGCAGGTCTTCTCGAGTTACGACGGGGACCTCAGGGACCCGCTCTGGTGGCCTCAGGAAAGGCCAGTCCCCATGCGAGTTGCTAGGGGACCTCTCGGGATTCCTCTCCCGTCCATGCCGGGGCCTCAGTCCTTGTGTGGAGTCGGGCCTGGAACCTTAGGATTCCTCTCCAGTGTTGCCATGGATCTTGGGGTGCTTCTGAGTCTCCCCAGGGGAGTCAGGCCTCGTCTCGAGTGGGGGCATGCACGTGCGCTTTCCTCCCGAGCTGCAGCAGTAGTGTCACGCTTCCTGTCACGTGGATCAAGGGATCTGTGGCTTTCCCTCGAGGCTGTCCCTCGAGGCTTTCCCACGAGGCTTTCCCACAGGGCTGTGCTACGTGCCACCTTGGTGTGAGTCGATCCTCGGCGTGAAAGACGAGCCGGTGAAGGGAAAAGAGGTTCCTCTGGAATGGACTGAGACATCTGGGGGACTCTTGGAATGATGGCACAACCCTGGAGTTCCTCTCGCCGTTCCTGTTGAGAGGGCCTCCTCTTGAGATGTGACGGGAACGCCGGGAACTCTTTCCTGACAAATCAGGGAAAGGATCCCTCATCTCGAGCTACGAGGCGGAAACGGGGCTCCTCTGGATGTGGGCGGGACCCTCGTGATTCCTCTCGAGTGGAGACAGGTATGTCGGGGAACTTCTTGATTTGCACCAAGGGTGTGAAGGAGCCTTTCGAAGTTCCAGAGGTGAGGTGTGATCAGCCTCGAGACGCCTCAGCGGAAATGGGCCTCATCTCGCCTGGAGGGGAGAACCTCCTGGATTTTCTCGAGTTGCGGCAGGTCTTCTCGAGTTACGACGGGGACCTCAGGGACCCGCTCTGGTGGGCTCAGGAAAGGCCAGTCCCCATGCGAGTTGCTAGGGGACCTCTCGGGATTCCTCTCCCGTCCATGCCGGGGCCTCAGTCCTTGTGTGGAGTCGGGGCCGGAACCTGAGGATTCCTCTCCAGTGTTGCCATGGATCTTGGGGTGCTTCTGAGTCTCCCCAGGGGAGTCAGGTCTCGTCTCGAGTGGGGGCATGCACGTGCGCTTTCCTCCCGAGCTGCAGCAGTAGTGTAACGCTTCCTGTCACGTGGATCAAGGGATCTGTGGCTTTCCCTCGAGCCTGTCCCTCGAGGCTTTCCCACGAGGCTTTCCCACAGGGCTGTGCCACGTGCCACCTTGGTGTCAGTCGATCCTCGGCGTGAAAGACGAGCCAGTGAAGGGAAAAGAGGTTCCTCTGGAATGGACTGAGACATCTGGGGGACTCTTGGAATGGTGGCACGACCCTGGAGTTCCTCTCGCCGTTCCTGTAGAGAGGGCCTCCTCTTGAGATGCGACGGGAACGCCGGGAACTCTTTCCCGACGAAGCAGGGAAAGGATCCCTCATCTCGAGCTACGAGGCGGAAACGGGGCTCCTCTGGATGTGGGCGGGACCCTCTTGATTCCTCTCGAGTGGAGACGGGTATGTCGGGGAACTTCTTGATTTGCACCAAGGGTGTGAAGGAGCCTTTCAAAGTTCCAGAGGTGAGGTGTGATCAGCCTCGAGACGCCTCAGCGGAAATGGGCCTCATCTCGCCTGGAGGGGAGAACCTCCTGGATTTTGTCGAGTTGCGGAAGGTCTTCTCGAGTTACGACGGGGACCTCAGGGACCCGCTCTGGTGGCCTCAGGAAAGGCCAGTCCCCATGCGAGTTGCTAGGGGTCCTCTCGGGATTCCTCTCCCGTCCATGCCGGGGCCTCAGTCCTTGTGTGGAGTCGGGGCCGGAACCTGAGGATTCCTCTCCAGTGTTGCCATGGATCTTGGGGTGCTTCTGAGTCTCCCCAGGGGAGTCAGGCCTCGTCTCGAGTGGGGGCATGCACGTGCGCTTTCCTCCCGAGCTGCAGCAGTAGTGTCACGCTTCCTGGCACGTGGATCAAGGGATCTGTGGCTTTCCCTCGAGCCTGTCCCTCGAGGCTTTCCCACGAGGCTTTCCGACAGGGCTGTGGCACGTGCCACCTTGGTGTGAGTCGATCCTCGGCGTGAAAGACGAGCCGGTGAAGGGAAAAGAGGTTCCTCTGGAATGGACTGAGACATCTGGGGGACTCTTGGAATGGTGGCACGAACCTGGAGTTCCTCTCGCCGTTCCTGTTGAGAGGGCCTCCTCTTGAGATGCGACGGGAACGCCGGGAACTCTTTCCCGACGAAGCAGGGAAAGGATCCCTCATCTCGAGCTACGAGGCGGAAACGGGGCTCCTCTGGATGTGGGCGGGACCCTCGTGATTCCTCTCGAGTGGAGACGGGTATGTCGGGGAACTTCTTGATTTGCACCAAGGGTGTGAAGGAGCCTTTCGAAGTTCCAGAGGGGAGGTGTGATCAGCCTCTAGACGCCTCAGCGGAAATGGGCCTCATCTCGCCTGGAGGGGAGAACCTCCTGGATTTTCTCGAGTTGCGGCAGGTCTTCTCGAGTTACGACGGGGACCTCAGGGACCCGCTCTGGTGGCCTCAGGAAAGGCCGGTCCCCATGCGAGTTGCTAGGGGACCTCTCGGGATTCCTCTCCCGTCCATGCCGGGGCCTCAGTCCTTGTGTGGAGTCGGGGCCGGAACCTGAGGATTCCTCTCCAGTGTTGCCATGGATCTTGGGGTGCTTCTGAGTCTCCCCAGGGGAGTCAGGCCTCGTCTCGAGTGGGGGCATGCACGTGCGCTTTCCTCCCGAGCTGCAGCAGTAGTGTCACGCTTCCTGTCACGTGGATCAAGGGATCTGTGGCTTTCCCTCGAGGCTGTCCCTCGAGGCTTTCCCACGAGGCTTTCCCACAGGGCTGTGCCACGTGCCACCTTGGTGTGAGTCGATCCTCGGCGTGAAAGACGAGCCGGTGAAGGGAAAAGAGGTTCCTCTGGAATGGACTGAGACATCTGGGGGACTCTTGGAATGGTGGCAAGACCCTGGAGTTCCTCTCGCCGTTCCTGTTGAGAGGGCCTCCTCTTGAGATGCGACGGGAACGCCGGGAACTCTTTCCCGACGAAGCAGGGAAAGGATCCCTCATCTCGAGCTACGAGGCGGAAACGGGGCTCCTCTGGATGTGGGCGGGACCCTCGTGATTCCTCTCGAGTGGAGACGGGTATGTCGGGGAACTTCTTGATTTGCACCAAGGGTGTGAAGGAGCCTTTCGAAGTTCCAGAGGTGAGGTGTGATCAGCCTCGAGACGCCTCAGCGGAAATGGGCCTCATCTCGCCTGGAGGGGAGAACCTCCTGGATTTTCTCGAGTTGCGGCAGGTCTTCTCGAGTTACAACGTGGACCTCAGGGACCCGCTCTGGTGGCCTCAGGAAAGGCCAGTCCCCATGCGAGCTGCTAGGGGACCTCTCGGGATTCCTCTCCCGTCCATGCCGGGGCCTCAGTCCTTGTGTGGAGTCGGGGCCGGAACCTGAGGATTCCTCTCCAGTGTTGCCATGGATCTTGGGGTGCTTCTGAGTCTCCCCAGGGGAGTCAGGCCTCGTCTCGAGTGGGGGCATGCACGTGCGCTTTCCTCCCGAGCTGCAGCAGTAGTGTCACGCTTCCTGGCACGTGGATCAAGGGATCTGTGGCTTTCCCTCGAGCCTGTCCCTCGAGGCTTTCCCACGAGGCTTTCCGACAGGGCTGTGGCACGTGCCACCTTGGTGTGAGTCGATCCTCGGCGTGAAAGACGAGCCGGTGAAGGGAAAAGAGGTTCCTCTGGAATGGACTGAGACATCTGGGGGACTCTTGGAATGGTGGCACGACCCTGGAGTTCCTCTCGCCGTTCCTGTTGAGAGGGCATCCTCTTGAGATGCGACGGGAAGGCCGGGAACTCTTTCCCGACGAAGCAGGGAAAGGATCCCTCATCTCGAGCTACGAGGCGGAAACGGGGCTCCTCTGGATGTGGGCGGGACCCTCGTGATTCCTCTCGAGTGGAGACGGGTATGTTGGGGAACTTCTTGATTTGCACCAAGGGTGTGAAGGAGCCTTTCGAAGTTCCAGAGGGGAGGGGTGATCAGTCTCTAGACGCCTCAGCGGAAATGGGCCTCATCTCGCCTGGAGGGGAGAACCTCCTGGATTTTCTCGAGTTGCGGCAGGTCTTCTCGAGTTACGACGGGGACCTCAGGGACCCGCTCTGGTGGCCTCAGGAAAGGCCAGTCCCCATGCGAGTTGCTAGGGGACCTCTCGGGATTCCTCTCCCGTCCATGCCGGGGCCTCAGTCCTTGTGTGGAGTCGGGGCTGGAACCTTAGGATTCCTCTCCAGTGTTGCCATGGATCTTGGGGTGCTTCTGAGTCTCCCCAGGGGAGTCAGGCCTCGTCTCGAGTGGGGGCATGCACGTGCGCTTTCCTCCCGAGCTGCAGCAGTAGTGTCACGCTTCCTGTCACGTGGATCAAGGGATCTGTGGCTTTCCCTCGAGGCTGTCCCTCGAGGCTTTCCCACGAGGCTTTCCCACAGGGCTGTGCCACGTGCCACCTTGGTGTGAGTCGATCCTCGGCGTGAAAGTCGAGCCGGTGAAGGGAAAAGAGGTTCCTCTGGAATGGACTGAGACATCTGGGGGACTCTTGGAATGGTGGCACAACCCTGGAGTTCCTCTTGCCGTTCCTGTTGAGAGGGCCTCCTCTTGAGATGCGACGGGAACGCCGGGAACTCTTTCCAGACAAATCAGGGAAAGGATCCCTCATCTCGAGCTACGAAGCGGAAACGGGGCTCCTCTGGATGTGGGCGGGACCCTCGTGATTCCTCTCGAGTGGAGACGGGTATGTCGGGGAACTTCTTGATTTGCACCAAGGGTGTGAAGGAGCCTTTCAAAGTTCCAGAGGTGAGGTGTGATCAGCCTCGAGATGCCTAAGCGGAAATGGGCCTCATTTCGCCTGGAGGGGAGAACCTCCTGGATTTTCTCGAGTTGCGGCAGGTCTTCTCGAGGTACGACGGGGACCTCAGGGACCCGCTCTGGTGGCCTCAGGAAAGGCCAGTCCCCATGCGAGTTGCTAGGGGACCTCTCGGGATTCCTCTCCCGTCCATGCCGGGGCCTCAGTCCTTGTGTGGAGTCGGGGACGGAACCTGAGGATTCCTCTCCAGTGTTGCCATGGATCTTGGGGTGCTTCTGAGTCTCCCCAGGGGAGTCAGGCCTCGTCTCGAGTGGGGGCATGCACGTGCGCTTTCCTCCCGAGCTGCAGCAGTAGTGTCACGCTTCCTGTCACGTGGATCAAGGGATCTGTGGCTTTCCCTCGAGGCCGTCCCTCGAGGCTTTCCCACGAGGCTTTCCCACAGGGCTGTGCCACCTGCCACCTTGGTGTGAGTAGATCCACAACGTGAAAGACGAGCCGCTGAACGGAAAAGAGGTTCCTCTGGAATGGACTGAGACATCTGGGGGACTCTTGGAATGGTGGCACGACCCTGGAGTTCCTCTCGCCGTTCCTGTTGAGAAGGCCTCCTCTTGAGATGCGACGGGAACGCCGGGAACTCTTTCCCGAGGAAGTAGGGAAAGGATCCCTCATCTCGAGCTACGAGGCGGAAACGGGGCTCCTCTGGATGTGGGCGGGACCCTCGTGATTCCTCTCGAGTGGAGACGGGTATGTCGGGGAACTTCTTGATTTGCACCAAGGGTGTGAAGGAGCCTTTCGAAGTTCCAGAGGTGAGGTGTGATCAGCCTCGAGACGCCTCAGCGGAAATGGGCCTCATCTCGCCTGGAGGGGAGAACCTCCTGGATTTTCTCGAGTTGCGGCAGGTCTTCTCGAGTTACGACGGGGACCTCAGGGACCCGCTCTGGTGGCCTCAGGAAAGGCCAGTCCCCATGCGAGTTGCTAGGGGACCTCTCGGGATTCCTCTCCCGTCCATGCCGGGGCCTCAGTCCTTGTGTGGAGTCGGGCCTGGAACCTTAGGATTCCTCTCCAGTGTTGCCATGGATCTTGGGGTGCTTCTGAGTCTCCCCAGGGGAGTCAGGCCTCGTCTCGAGTGGGGGCATGCACGTGCGCTTTCCTCCCGAGCTGCAGCAGTAGTGTCACGCTTCCTGTCACGTGGATCAAGGGATCTGTGGCTTTCCCTCGAGGCTGTCCCTCGAGGCTTTCCCACGAGGCTTTCCCACAGGGCTGTGCCACGTGCCACCTTGGTGTGAGTCGATCCTCGGCGTGAAAGACGAGCCGGTGAAGGGAAAAGAGGTTCCTCTGGAATGGACTGAGACATCTGGGGGACTCTTGGAATGATGGCACAACCCTGGAGTTCCTCTCGCCGTTCCTGTTGAGAGGGCCTCCTCTTGAGATGTGACGGGAACGCCGGGAACTCTTTCCTGACAAATCAGGGAAAGGATCCCTCATCTCGAGCTACGAGGCGGAAACGGGGCTCCTCTGGATGTGGGCGGGACCCTCGTGATTCCTCTCGAGTGGAGACAGGTATGTTGGGGAACTTCTTGATTTGCACCAAGGGTGTGAAGGAGCCTTTCGAAGTTCCAGAGGTGAGGTGTGATCAGCCTCGAGACGCCTCAGCGGAAATGGGCCTCATCTCGCCTGGAGGGGAGAACCTCCTGGATTTTCTCGAGTTGCGGCAGGTCTTCTCGAGTTACGACGGGGACCTCAGGGACCCGCTCTGGTGGGCTCAGGAAAGGCCAGTCCCCATGCGAGTTGCTAGGGGACCTCTCGGGATTCCTCTCCCGTCCATGCCGGGGCCTCAGTCCTTGTGTGGAGTCGGGGCCGGAACCTGAGGATTCCTCTCCAGTGTTGCCATGGATCTTGGGGTGCTTCTGAGTCTCCCCAGGGGAGTCAGGTCTCGTCTCGAGTGGGGGCATGCACGTGCGCTTTCCTCCCGAGCTGCAGCAGTAGTGTAACGCTTCCTGTCACGTGGATCAAGGGATCTGTGGCTTTCCCTCGAGCCTGTCCCTCGAGGCTTTCCCACGAGGCTTTCCCACAGGGCTGTGCCACGTGCCACCTTGGTGTCAGTCGATCCTCGGCGTGAAAGACGAGCCAGTGAAGGGAAAAGAGGTTTCTCTGGAATGGACTGAGACATCTGGGGGACTCTTGGAATGGTGGCACGACCCTGGAGTTCCTCTCGCCGTTCCTGTAGAGAGGGCCTCCTCTTGAGATGCGACGGGAACGCCGGGAACTCTTTCCCGACGAAGCAGGGAAAGGATCCCTCATCTCGAGCTACGAGGCGGAAACGGGGCTCCTCTGGATGTGGGCGGGACCCTCTTGATTCCTCTCGAGTGGAGACGGGTATGTCGGGGAACTTCTTGATTTGCACCAAGGGTGTGAAGGAGCCTTTCAAAGTTCCAGAGGTGAGGTGTGATCAGCCTCGAGACGCCTCAGCGGAAATGGGCCTCATCTCGCCTGGAGGGGAGAACCTCCTGGATTTTGTCGAGTTGCGGAAGGTCTTCTCGAGTTACGACGGGGACCTCAGGGACCCGCTCTGGTGGCCTCAGGAAAGGCCAGTCCCCATGCGAGTTGCTAGGGGTCCTCTCGGGATTCCTCTCCCGTCCATGCCGGGGCCTCAGTCCTTGTGTGGAGTCGGGGCCGGAACCTGAGGATTCCTCTCCAGTGTTGCCATGGATCTTGGGGTGCTTCTGAGTCTCCCCAGGGGAGTCAGGCCTCGTCTCGAGTGGGGGCATGCACGTGCGCTTTCCTCCCGAGCTGCAGCAGTAGTGTCACGCTTCCTGGCACGTGGATCAAGGGATCTGTGGCTTTCCCTCGAGCCTGTCCCTCGAGGCTTTCCCACGAGGCTTTCCGACAGGGCTGTGGCACGTGCCACCTTGGTGTGAGTCGATCCTCGGCGTGAAAGACGAGCCGGTGAAGGGAAAAGAGGTTCCTCTGGAATGGACTGAGACATCTGGGGGACTCTTGGAATGGTGGCACGAACCTGGAGTTCCTCTCGCCGTTCCTGTTGAGAGGGCCTCCTCTTGAGATGCGACGGGAACGCCGGGAACTCTTTCCCGACGAAGCAGGGAAAGGATCCCTCATCTCGAGCTACGAGGCGGAAACGGGGCTCCTCTGGATGTGGGCGGGACCCTCGTGATTCCTCTCGAGTGGAGACGGGTATGTCGGGGAACTTCTTGATTTGCACCAAGGGTGTGAAGGAGCCTTTCGAAGTTCCAGAGGGGAGGTGTGATCAGCCTCTAGACGCCTCAGCGGAAATGGGCCTCATCTCGCCTGGAGGGGAGAACCTCCTGGATTTTCTCGAGTTGCGGCAGGTCTTCTCGAGTTACGACGGGGACCTCAGGGACCCGCTCTGGTGGCCTCAGGAAAGGCCGGTCCCCATGCGAGTTGCTAGGGGACCTCTCGGGATTCCTCTCCCGTCCATGCCGGGGCCTCAGTCCTTGTGTGGAGTCGGGGCCGGAACCTGAGGATTCCTCTCCAGTGTTGCCATGGATCTTGGGGTGCTTCTGAGTCTCCCCAGGGGAGTCAGGCCTCGTCTCGAGTGGGGGCATGCACGTGCGCTTTCCTCCCGAGCTGCAGCAGTAGTGTCACGCTTCCTGTCACGTGGATCAAGGGATCTGTGGCTTTCCCCTCGAGGCTGTCCCTCGAGGCTTTCCCACGAGGCTTTCCCACAGGGCTGTGCCACGTGCCACCTTGGTGTGAGTCGATCCTCGGCGTGAAAGACGAGCCGGTGAAGGGAAAAGAGGTTCCTCTGGAATGGACTGAGACATCTGGGGGACTCTTGGAATGGTGGCAAGACCCTGGAGTTCCTCTCGCCGTTCCTGTTGAGAGGGCCTCCTCTTGAGATGCGACGGGAACGCCGGGAACTCTTTCCCGACGAAGCAGGGAAAGGATCCCTCATCTCGAGCTACGAGGCGGAAACGGGGCTCCTCTGGATGTGGGCGGGGACCCTCGTGATTCCTCTCGAGTGGAGACGGGTATGTCGGGGAACTTCTTGATTTGCACCAAGGGTGTGAAGGAGCCTTTCGAAGTTCCAGAGGTGAAGTGTGATCAGCCTCGAGACGCCTCAGCGGAAATGGGCCTCATCTCGCCTGGAGGGGAGAACCTCCTGGATTTTCTCGAGTTGCGGCAGGTCTTCTCGAGTTACAACGTGGACCTCAGGGACCCGCTCTGGTGGCCTCAGGAAAGGCCAGTCCCCATGCGAGCTGCTAGGGGACCTCTCGGGATTCCTCTCCCGTCCATGCCGGGGGCCTCAGTCCTTGTGTGGAGTCGGGGCCGGAACCTGAGGATTCCTCTCCAGTGTTGCCATGGATCTTGGGGTGCTTCTGAGTCTCCCCAGGGGAGTCAGGCCTCGTCTCGAGTGGGGGCATGCACGTGCGCTTTCCTCCCGAGCTGCAGCAGTAGTGTCACGCTTCCTGGCACGTGGATCAAGGGATCTGTGGCTTTCCCTCGAGCCTGTCCCTCGAGGCTTTCCCACGAGGCTTTCCGACAGGGCTGTGGCACGTGCCACCTTGGTGTGAGTCGATCCTCGGCGTGAAAGACGAGCCGGTGAAGGGAAAAGAGGTTCCTCTGGAATGGACTGAGACATCTGGGGGACTCTTGGAATGGTGGCACGACCCTGGAGTTCCTCTCGCCGTTCCTGTTGAGAGGGCCTCCTCTTGAGATGCGACGGGAAGGCCGGGAACTCTTTCCCGACGAAGCAGGGAAAGGATCCCTCATCTCGAGCTACGAGGCGGAAACGGGGCTCCTCTGGATGTGGGAGGGACCCTCGTGATTCCTCTCGAGTGGAGACGGGTATGTCGGGGAACTTCTTGATTTGCACCAAGGGTGTGAAGGAGCCTTTCGAAGTTCCAGAGGGGAGGTGTGATCAGCCTCTAGACGCCTCAGCGGAAATGGGCCTCATCTCGCCTGGAGGGGAGAACCTCCTGGATTTTCTCGAGTTGCGGCAGGTCTTCTCGAGTTACGACGGGGACCTCAGGGACCCGCTCTGGTGGCCTCAGGAAAGGCCAGTCCCCATGCGAGTTGCGAGGGGACCTCTCGGGATTCCTCTCCCGTCCATGCCGGGGCCTCAGTCCTTGTGTGGAGTCGGGGCTGGAACCTTAGGATTCCTCTCCAGTGTTGCCATGGATCTTGGGGTGCTTCTGAGTCTCCCCAGGGGAGTCAGTCCTCGTCTCGAGTGGGGGCATGCACGTGCGCTTTCCTCCCGAGCTGCACCAGTAGTGTCACGCTTCCTGTCACGTGGATCAAGGGATCTGTGGCTTTCCCTCGAGGCTGTCCCTCGAGGCTTTCCCACGAGGCTTTCCCACAGGGCTGTGCCACGTGCCACCTTGGTGTGAGTCGATCCTCGGCGTGAAAGACGAGCCGGTGAAGGGAAAAGAGGTTCCTCTGGAATGGACTGAGACATCTGGGGGACTCTTGGAATGGTGGCACAACCCTGGAGTTCCTCTCGCCATTCCTGTTGAGAGGGCCTCCTCTTGAGTTGCGACGGGAACGCCGGGAACTCTTTCCCGACGAAGCAGGGAAAGGATCCCTCATCTCGAGCTACGAGGCGGAAACGGGGGCTCCTCTGGATGTGGGCGGGACCCTCGTGATTCCTCTCGGGTGGAGACGGGTATGTCGGGGAACTTCTTGATTTGCACCAAGGGTGTGAAGGAGCCTTTCAAAGTTCCAGAGGTGAGGTGTGATCATCCTCGAGACGCCTCAGCGGAAATGGGCCTCATCTCGCCTGGAGGGTAGATCCTCCTGGATTTTCTCGAGTTGCGGCAGGTCTTCTCGAGTTACGACGGGGACCTCAGGGACCCGTTCTGGTGGCCTCAGGAAAGGCCAGTCCACATGCGAGTTGCTTGGGGACCTCTCGGGATTCCTCTCCCATCCATGCCGGGGCCTCAGTCCTTGTGTGGAGTCGGGGCCGGAACCTGAGGATTCCTCTCCAGTGTTGCCATGGATCTTGGGGTGCTTCTGAGTCTCCCCAGGGGAGTCAGGCCTCGTCTCGAGTGGGGGCATGCACGTGCGCTTTCCTCCCGAGCTGCAGCAGTAGTGTCACGCTTCCTGTCACGTGGATCAAGGGATCTGTGGCTTTCCCTCGAGGCTGTCCCTCGAGGCTTTCCCACGAGGCTTTCCCACAGGGCTGTGCCACGTGCCACCTTGGTGTGAGTCGATCCTCGGCGTGAAAGACGAGCCGTTGAAGGGAAAAGAGGTTCCTCTGGAATGGACTGAGACAGCTGGGGGACTCTTGGAATGGTGGCACGACCCTGGAGTTCCTCTCGCCGTTCCTGTTGAGAGGGCCCTCCCTCCCCCCTCTTGAGATGCGACGGAACGCCGGGAACTCTTTCCCGACGAAGCAGGGAAAGGATCCCTCATCTCGAGCTACGAGGCGAAACGGGGGCTCCTCTGGATGTGGGCGGGACCCTCGTGATTCCTCTCGAGTGGAGACGGGTATGTCGGGGAACTTCTTGATTTGCACCAAGGGTGTGAAGGAGCCTTTCGAAGTTCCAGAGGTGAGGTGTGATCAGCCTCGAGACGCCTCAGCGGAAATGGGCCTCATCTCGCCTGGAGGGGGAGAACCTCCTGGATTTTGTCGAGTTGCGGAAGGTCTTCTCGAGTTACGACGGGGACCTCAGGGACCCGCTCTGGTGGCCTCAGGAAAGGCCAGTCCCCATGCGAGTTGCTAGGGGACCTCTCGGGATTCCTCTCCCGTCCATGCCGGGGGCCTCAGTCCTTGTGTGGAGTCGGGGCCGGAACCTGAGGATTCCTCTCCAGTGTTGCCATGGATCTTGGGGTGCTTCTGAGTCTCCCCAGGGGAGTCAGGCCTCGTCTCGAGTGGGGGGCATGCACGTGCGCTTTCCTCCCGAGCTGCAGCAGTAGTGTCACGCTTCCTGTCACGTGGATCAAGGGATCTGTGGCTTTCCCTCGAGGCTGTCCCTCGAGGCTTTCCCACGAGGCTTTCCCACAGGGCTGTGCCACGTGCCACCTTGGTGTGAGTCGATCCTCGGCGTGAAAGACGAGCCGGTGAAGGGAAAAGAGGTTCCTCTGGAATGGACTGAGACATCTGGGGGACTCTTGGAATGGTGGCAAGACCCAGGAGTTCCTCTCGCCGTTCCTGTTGAGAGGGCCTCCTCTTGAGATGCGACGGGAACGCCGGGAACTCTTTCCCGACGAAGCAGGGAAAGGATCCCTCATCTCGAGCTACGAGGCGGAAACGGGGCTCCTCTGGATGTGGGCGGGACCCTCGTGATTCCTCTCGAGTGGAGACGGGTATGTTGGGGAACTTCTTGATTTGCACCAAGGGTGTGAAGGAGCCTTTCGAAGTTCCAGAGGGGAGGGGTGATCAGTCTCTAGACGCCTCTGCGGAAATGGGCCTCATCTCGCCTGGAGGGGAGAACCTCCTGGATTTTCTCGAGTTGCGGCAGGTCTTCTCGAGTTACGACGGGGACCTCAGGGACCCGCTCTGGTGGCCTCAGGAAAGGCCAGTCCCCATGCGAGTTGCTAGGGGACCTCTCGGGATTCCTCTCCCGTCCATGCCGGGGGCCTCAGTCCTTGTGTGGAGTCGGGGCTGGAACCTTAGGATTCCTCTCCAGTGTTGCCATGGATCTTGGGGTGCTTCTGAGTCTCCCCAGGGGAGTCAGGCCTCGTCTCGAGTGGGGGCATGCACGTGCGCTTTCCTCCCGAGCTGCAGCAGTAGTGTCACGCTTCCTGTCACGTGGATCAAGGGATCTGTGGCTTTCCCTCGAGGCTGTCCCTCGAGGCTTTCCCACGAGGCTTTCCCACAGGGCTGTGCCACGTGCCACCTTGGTGTGAGTCGATCCTCGGCGTGAAAGTCGAGCCGGTGAAGGGAAAAGAGGTTCCTCTGGAATGGACTGAGACATCTGGGGGGACTCTTGGAATGGTGGCACAACCCTGGAGTTCCTCTTGCCGTTCCTGTTGAGAGGGCCTCCTCTTGAGATGCGACGGGAACGCCGGGAACTCTTTCCAGACAAATCAGGGAAAGGATCCCTCATCTCGAGCTACGAAGCGGAAACGGGGCTCCTCTGGATGTGGGCGGGACCCTCGTGATTCCTCTCGAGTGGAGACGGGTATGTCGGGGAACTTCTTGATTTGCACCAAGGGTGTGAAGGAGCCTTTCAAAGTTCCAGAGGTGAGGTGTGATCAGCCTCGAGATGCCTAAGCGGAAATGGGCCTCATTTCGCCTGGAGGGGAGAACCTCCTGGATTTTCTCGAGTTGCGGCAGGTCTTCTCGAGGTACGACGGGGACCTCAGGGACCCGCTCTGGTGGCCTCAGGAAAGGCCAGTCCCCATGCGAGTTGCTAGGGGACCTCTCGGGATTCCTCTCCCGTCCATGCCGGGGCCTCAGTCCTTGTGTGGAGTCGGGGACGGAACCTGAGGATTCCTCTCCAGTGTTGCCATGGATCTTGGGGTGCTTCTGAGTCTCCCCAGGGGAGTCAGGCCTCGTCTCGAGTGGGGGCATGCACGTGCGCTTTCCTCCCGAGCTGCAGCAGTAGTGTCACGCTTCCTGTCACGTGGATCAAGGGATCTGTGGCTTTCCCTCGAGGCCGTCCCTCGAGGCTTTCCCACGAGGCTTTCCCACAGGGCTGTGCCACCTGCCACCTTGGTGTGAGTAGATCCACAACGTGAAAGACGAGCCGCTGAACGGAAAAGAGGTTCCTCTGGAATGGACTGAGACATCTGGGGGACTCTTGGAATGGTGGCACGACCCTGGAGTTCCTCTCGCCGTTCCTGTTGAGAAGGCCTCCTCTTGAGATGCGACGGGAACGCCGGGAACTCTTTCCCGAGGAAGTAGGGAAAGGATCCCTCATCTCGAGCTACGAGGCGGAAACGGGGCTCCTCTGGATGTGGGCGGGACCCTCGTGATTCCTCTCGAGTGGAGACGGGTATGTCGGGGAACTTCTTGATTTGCACCAAGGGTGTGAAGGAGCCTTTCGAAGTTCCAGAGGTGAGGTGTGATCAGCCTCGAGACGCCTCAGCGGAAATGGGCCTCATCTCGCCTGGAGGGGAGAACCTCCTGGATTTTCTCGAGTTGCGGCAGGTCTTCTCGAGTTACGACGGGGACCTCAGGGACCCGCTCTGGTGGCCTCAGGAAAGGCCAGTCCCCATGCGAGTTGCTAGGGGACCTCTCGGGATTCCTCTCCCGTCCATGCCGGGGCCTCAGTCCTTGTGTGGAGTCGGGCCTGGAACCTTAGGATTCCTCTCCAGTGTTGCCATGGATCTTGGGGTGCTTCTGAGTCTCCCCAGGGGAGTCAGGCCTCGTCTCGAGTGGGGGCATGCACGTGCGCTTTCCTCCCGAGCTGCAGCAGTAGTGTCACGCTTCCTGTCACGTGGATCAAGGGATCTGTGGCTTTCCCTCGAGGCTGTCCCTCGAGGCTTTCCCACGAGGCTTTCCCACAGGGCTGTGCCACGTGCCACCTTGGTGTGAGTCGATCCTCGGCGTGAAAGACGAGCCGGTGAAGGGAAAAGAGGTTCCTCTGGAATGGACTGAGACATCTGGGGGACTCTTGGAATGATGGCACAACCCTGGAGTTCCTCTCGCCGTTCCTGTTGAGAGGGCCTCCTCTTGAGATGTGACGGGAACGCCGGGAACTCTTTCCTGACAAATCAG